>NW_026861313.1:0-198561 GCF_026571515.1 Ruditapes philippinarum
GTGCTCTACATTTCTCAGTTTGGCCAGGTCAAAGGTCTAGTTTTGAAATTAAAAGCAACATTAAAACAAGAACCGGTTGAACCGGGTGATGCTCCCCGAGAAGGTTCTGGACACAGGAAAGTATAAAAAAATGAACAAAGGCAAAAACTCCAAAATTAGGCCATCCTTAAAAAAATGTTTGTTTGCAGTAACCCGACCCAGAATTTTCAAGGTGGGTAGGTAAGTCTGTTTTTTTTTTTTTATTGAACTGTACTCCCAAATAAACATGGAATGTTGTCAAAATGCTGGACAGTATATGCTTTGATAATCTGGTAACAATTAATAAATTGATAACTGAATTCTAATTTAATAAGAACTACATTTTATTTCTTCGATTAACCTTTAAAAGAACGAAAACAAAGCACAAGGCATAATTTTTCTGATTAAAAAAAAAAAATTTTTATTCAGACCATGAATAAAAAAATTTGAGTAGGGGCAAATTTTGTGAGTCCGTGGCGTTACTGCAAACAAACATTTTTTTTAAGGATGGCCTTAGGCAAAGCGGAGTTATGTTTTTTTGCACTGCACTTCTATTCAATGAGATCTATCTATCTATTAAGTTTCCTGATGATTATCATAGTTATGTCGGGTAAAATTCAAAGTGTAAAAATGAACAAAGGCAATAACTCCAAAACTAGTTCAGGCTTTGTTTAGGTTTCTTTAAGCATTGCAGTTCTATCCAATTATATCTAGCTACCCCCTACAAAGTTTCATTTGATATCTCTAAATAGTTTTAAAGTTATGTCCCAGACAAAAGTCAAAAAGTAAAAAAATAAACAAAGGGCAATTACTCAAAATAAGGCAAGGCAGAGTAATGATTCCACCCAATGAACCTAATCTATCTACAAAGTTTCATGTTGATATCTCTTATAATTTTAGAGTAATATCCTGGACAAAGTTCAAAGTGTCAAAATGAACAAAGGGCAATAACTCCAAAAGTAGGCAAGACAGTGTTACAGTTCTTGTGCACTGCAAACTTACTCAATGAGATCTATCTACCTACAAAGTTTCATGTTGATATCTCTTATACATTTAGAGTTATGTCCCGGACAAAGTTCAAAGTGTAAAAATAAACAAAGGGGAATAATTCAAAAATTAGGCAAGGCGGAGTTACAGTTCTTGTGCACTGCACACCTACTCAATGAATCTATCTACCTACAAAGTTACATGTTGATATCTTGTATAGTTTTACAGTTATGTCCCGGACAAATTTCAAAGTGTAAAATAAACGAAGGGAGATAATTCAACAAGAACTGTCGGAGGACAGTAACGCTCAACTATTCGAAAATTTGTCACAAGGGTGTTTCATTGAGTATAAGAATGCTTACCTATATGAATACATAAAATTGTCCGAAAAGGTACAAACTCTTCAAGTTTCAATACATTCCCTTCAGTAGTTATGGAGAGACAAGCTTACATGCAAAAACTTATCCAAGAATTCATGAGTCGAAAAAGGGGCATAATTATGCAAAAAAGCAACTCAGAGTTATGGGACTTGTACCAATCATCTTAGATAATCACAGAGACCAAGTGTGTGAAGTTTCAATCCATTCCCTTCAGTAGTTTATGGAGATACCAGCTTACACGCAAAAACTTAACCCAAGAATTTCTAAGTCGAAAAAGGGGCATAATTATGTAAAAAAGCAAATCAGAGTTATGGGACTTGTGCCAATCATCTAATATAATCATAGAGAACAAGTGTGTGAAGTTTCAATCCATTCCCTTCAGTAGTTATGGAGATACCAGCTTACATGCAAAAACTTAACCAAGAATTTCTAAGTCGAAAAAGGGGCATAATTATGTTAAAAAGCAAATCAGAGTTATGGGACTTGTGCCAATCATCTAATATAATCATAGAGAACAAGTGTGTGAAGTTTCAATCCATTCCCTTCAGTAGTTATGGAGATACCAGCTTACATGCAAAAACTTAACCAAGAATTTCTAAGTCGAAAAAGGGGCATAATTATGTAAAAAAGCAAATCAGAGTTATGGGACTTGTGGCAATTATCTTAGATAATCACAGAAAACAAGTGTGTGAAGTTTCAATCCATTCCCTTCGTAGTTATGGAGATACAGCTTACACGCAAAAACTTAACCAAGAAATTTCTAAGTCGAAAAAGGGGCATAATTATGAAAAAAAAGCAAATCAGAGTTATGGGAACTTTGTACCAATCATCTTAGATAATCACAGAAAACAAGTGTGTGAAGTTTCAATCTATTCCCTTCAGTAGTTATCGAGATAACAGCTTACATACAAAACTTAACAAGAAATTTCTAAGTCGAAAAAGGGGCATAATTATGAAAAAAAGCAAATCAGAGTTATGGGACTTGTGCCAAACATCTTAGATAATCACAGAGAACAAGTGTGTGAAGTTCAATCCATTCCCTTCAGTAGTTATGGAGATACCAGCTTACATACAAAAACTTAACCAAGAATTTCTAAGTCAAAAAGGGGCATAATTATAAAAAAAAGCAAATCAGAGTTATGGGACTTGTGCCAATCATCTTAGATAATCACAGAGAACAAGTGTGTGAAGTTTCAATCCATTCCCTTCAGTAGTTATGGAGATACCAGCTTACATACAAAAACTTAACAAGAATTTCTAAGTCGAAAAAAGGGGCATAATTATGAAAAAAAGCAAATCAGAGTTATGGGACTTGTGCCAATATCTTAAGATTATCACAGAGAACAAGTGTGTGAAGTTTCAATCCATTCCCTTCAGTAGTTATGGAGATACCAGCTTACATACAAAAACTTAACCACAGGGACGCCGACGCCGACGCCGACAAATGGGTGACTGCATTAGCTCGATTATTCTGCGAATAGTCGAGCTAAAAATTAGGCAAGGCAGAGTTATGGTTCTTGTGCACTGCACACTTACTCAATGAGATCTATCTACCTACAAAGTTTCATGTTGATACCTCTTATACTTTTAGAGTTATGTCCCTGACAAAGTTCAAAGTGTAAAAATAAACAAAGGGGAATAATTCAAAATTAGGCAAGACAGAGTTACGGTTCTTGTGCACTGCACACCTACTCAATGAGATCTATCTACCTACAAAGTTTCATGTTGATACCTCTTGTTGTTTCAAAGTTATGTCCCGGACAAGAAAAGGGGACGGACGGACAAGACGGCGACTATATGCTCCCCCGAAATTTTTCGGGAAGCATAAAAAAACATATTTCTGCACAAAAGCTTGAATTTGAATATCTTCAATGGATATTGAGAAAAATTCTAAAACCAAAAGAGGGAAAACAATCAGCAACAATGGCTTTCAAAACTTATATTGATCGGCCCTTTAAAAGTACATTTTTAAAATTTTTATACTAAACAAGTACTCAACAGGTAAAATTAATATTTTTTATACTGATATAATAACTTCTTTCTGAGAAAATAAATATTAACAAAAAAGTACTTAATCTGAGTTTCTTTGCCCCTGACAGTGTTTCATGGGAACAGTGTTTGTACTTACATGGCCAGAGATAAACATACAAGAATCTGTAGGACTTGGGTACTATAATAATATCAGAAACAGAGAGATCCTATGAAAACAAATACATATATAAGGCTTCAATCTTTAATTCTTACCTAGATACCGCTGGTGGCTTGAGGTCATCCATGCTTTAATTCTGCTGTAGAATTGAATAAGGCTTAATTTTGTAAAAGTGGCAATAGAAATCCCTCAATCTGCAAATCACAATATAAGAATATGTTACTTTAATGGTTAAAATTCAAAATAAATATTCAAAAAGAGGGCCATGGTCAGACCTGGGGATGATTACATTGATCAGTAATTGATTTAATTACAATTACTTTCATATTTTATTGTAATTGATTACAATTGATTACTTAGACTTGCTTCTGTAATCAATTAAATTACAATTACTTTAAGAAAGTAATTGATTGATAATTGATTACATTCCATGTATAACTATAAACAAAATTTTCTTAACGCTATTTAATATAATTATACATTATATACACAAATGATTTCCAGCTCATTAACAGTCACAGCTCATTAACAGTCATTATTTTAACACACTTTTAGCAACTGTCACATCACTTTATCATATTTTAGCATTGCACTTTAGCATCATAAGTTCATGAAACTGTCTGTCAGTCAGACTGCATCTATCAGGACGGAAAAATTTACCCGCAACACTAAACAAACGCTCTACAGGGGCCGATGATGCAGGAATGGTCCTCGGTCTTCTTGGTGTAGGTTTCATAATGAACTCTCTTCAACAGAAATTTTGAAGTGTCAATTGTACAGTATGCTGTATACAGGTGTTAAAACAGGTGTGAAAACAATAAATTTTTATATGGGAATTCAAAGAGACAATAGATTTTACAAAGAAATTATCAATTTTTTAACAAACACGTCAATGGTACAACAGTATCCATTATAATATAGACACATTGTCTATCACCTTACAAAATAACTGTTGCATATAATTAAAATATGGTAATATGCATCTGACATAAACTCTAGAATATACAAAGTAAAAAAGTTATCTACATTGTTTTAAACATTTTAAAACACGGTTTAACCAAAATATGTGAAACAAAATTTAACATACCTTCATGTGGGTAATGAAATTTTAATGTGACTTAGTGTTTCCATTTATCTTCTTATGGCACAATTTGCACTGTGCTGTCACATTTCCAGATGTTTCTTTAGGAAATTCAAAGACATCATAAATTCAATGATATGACATTTTGGTTAGAATACCAGCCAAACAATGATGTCTATCTTTCAGTTAGAGTTATGGATTAAAACTTATTTTTTCATTGTGAGTGATGTCATAAAATGTCTCACTTGATATTTTACTACCTTAGTTAAACTGTAACATGTGAAATAAATATTTGAATTTCAATACTTTCATGTTAAATCTGAAAGTAATCAACATCAATCAAATTGTAATCATAATTACAAACTGAATTTAAGCTGTAATTGATTAATTACAATTAATGTAATCAATTTTGAGCAAGGTAATCAATTACATGATGATTACAGTGTAATCATGTAATCAATTAAAAAATTGATGATTACGATTAGTGATTACCCCAGGTCTGGCCATGGTGGCCCTGAAATCGCTCACCTGTATATAAAAGCTCTCCATTAGACAAGGAACAAGTAATATTGTAAACTATAAACAAAAGCAGTTCATATTTGTATCTGAAATAGTGCATGTGTAAAAACATTACTGTAGTGTAGGACAAAAGCCCCCCCGGACGAAAGCCCCCCCATCCAAAAATGACAAGGTGGACAAAAGCCCCCCCATGAAATTTTCACATAGGACAAAAGCCCCCCCATCAAAAATACAGGTAGGACAAAAGCCCCCCATCTTTTTTCACACGCGCAGGTGCTCAAATTCATCAAATTTCACACAAACTTTTAAATAAAAATGAAAATAATTTGTTTTAATGTTTATTTATAATGTATATATTGAAGTGATAACAAAGTTTATGATAAAAAATTAAATAATGCATGCATGCAATACCGAATTCATAGCTTTCAAAATACACAACAAGGGTCAGAAGAGTAGTAATGTTTAATCACTTTTGTAAAGGGATCAAATTAATATCCTAAGCACTATGTCACCTACATGTGATGTCCATACATACCTTTTAAACACATAAAAAACACAACTTTAATACACTATATGTAAATTTGATTGACAATGGGGGGGGGGGGGGGCTTTTGTCCTACCTTTACTTTTTTATGGGGGGGCTTTTGTCCTATGTGAAAATTTCATGGGGGGGCTTTTGTCCACCTTGTCATTTTTAGATGGGGGGGGCTTTCGTCCGGGGGGCTTTTTGTCCGTATCCCGGTTGCTATTGCTAAGGGAAAACAACAGTTTCAAAAGATGTGTACATATAATGATATAAGGAAAATCAAAGACCCCCGGGAGCGGGGCTAATTTTAACCCCAGGATTTTATTTGAGCAAACTTGGTAAACACAACTAGACAACGTTTTATGCTTAATATCTAAGCTCTAGCTCTAGCTCTTTGGGGTTTTTTAAAAGATTTTTAAAAGTTTTTACTATATACATATATGCCCCCCCCCCCCCGGGGCAGGGCCAATTTTGGCCCCAGGGATTTTATTTGAACAAACTTGGTAGACACTGACCAGACGATGTTTCATGCCATATATCAAAGAATATTGAAAAGAAGAGTTTTTAAGTTTTTTCTTTCAGTTGCCATGGAAACCAGAGTTCTGCATGGAATTAAATTCTTTGAACAATTTTTTAAAGTTGACCACCGAAGGAACATTCCTGTAAGTTTGGATGAAATTGGCTTAGCAGTTTATGAGGAAATATTGTTTAAAGAAAAAGTTTACAGACGGATGGACGCCGGACGAAAAGAGATCACAAAAGCTCACCATGTGACTTTGTGACTGGTGAGCTAAAAACAGTCACACTTGTTCATAAACGGTCATAAATGCTCCTAAACACTTTCAACAAATTTTCATTATAAAACTGTCATGGGTATGTTCATAGTTGGTCATAAATGTTCATAAGCAGTCACAAATGTTCATAAATGGTCATAAATGTTCATAAACTGATATAAATGTTGATGAACAGTCACACATGTTCACAAATAGTTATAAATGTTCATAAACAGATATACATGTTGATGAACAGTCACACATGTTCACAAATGGTTATAAATGTTCATAAACAGATATACATGTTGATGAACAGTCACACATGTTCACAAATGGTTATAAATGTTCATAAACAGATATACATGTTGATGAACAGTCACACATGTTCACAAATGGTTATAAATGTTCATAAACAGACATAATAAATGTTCATAAACAGACATAAATGTTGATGAACAGTCACAAATGTTCATAAACGGTCATAAATGTTCATGAACAGTCACAAATGTTCATAAACGGTCATAAATTTTCACAAACAGTCACAGGAATACTAAATTACTCAGTGACATTAATATCTTACCATGGTAACAAGTTTTTATTACAGCTGAGCATTATTTTGCTCCCTTTGACCTTTGGCAATAATAACACACTTACACTGATTTTATTTGGAAATCAAAAGGTTAAATCACACAAAGACAGAAAGAGGAGGAATTCAAATATTTTTTCACACACACTGACACAATCACCAAAATGCTAGAACAAACAGTTACATTATTTTCAAGGAAATCCCACATGAACTGTTACAACACCTAGTTAAAGGAGGACACACTAAAAATCAAAACTGTAACAACAATTTTCTTAAGTTAACAAAAACAACACAAAAGGAGTATAATAAAATAAAAAATGCATAAGTAGTTATTGATCTTGGATAATGCATGCCACATAGACAATGAAAAGGTGTGCAGGAAAGCTCCCAAATTCTTCAAATGTTCTATGTAAAAAGGAACTGAATTTCATATTTTCACTCTCATTTTAATTTACTAATTTCTGAGTCAACATTAAACATGTACAGTACACATACAATGTTAAAACTTGAATTAGCTATTGTTAGAAATTGTAACATAATGCACATTTATTTCCTCATCATACATAAAAGACCAAGTTCTCAAGTATAATATTTGTACATGTATGTAAATCTCTAGTATATAATAAATACATGTATGTATGTAGTATGTAGAGCTGTCATTGATTCCGTGCAAAAGAATTCAATGATATATGATTTATCGATATGATATCAGACGACATATATTGATGATACATCAATATATTTTATCTATTATTAATTACTTTAAGTTAAGTATACTTGGTACAGTATTAATTATTTGTCTGTAGTTCTTTTTAATGCCTGTATGCTTTTGAACAGTAAAAAACATGTTCTTTTCAAACATATGTCTTGTTTATAAATGCCTATTGCATGATTTTAGCTAAGCATTTTTTCTCAACACTGTTATTGAAATGTGCCGCATCACGACAAAACCAACATAGTTGGTTTGCGACCAGCGTGGATCCAGACCAGCCTGCGCATCCGCGCAGTCTGAACAGGATTTATGCTATTCGCTATCAGTTTCTCTACTTGTAATAGAGTTGGTAAGTGAACAGCATGGATCCTGATCAGACTGAGCGGATGCACAGGCTGGTCTGGATCCATGCTGGTTGCAAACGCACTATGTTGGTTTTGTCGTGACGCGGCTCAAATATGCTTCTACATAACTATGTTGGGTGAATTTTCGTAATTTCTAGACATTCTATTATCAAGTTTAAAAAAAAATCAAAATTATTGATCTTTCTGAAATGTGTTGCCTACTTTTCTGTACACAGATGGTATTAGTGGAAAACCCTTTAACACGCCTCAAACAGGCTGGTGAAAATGCTCAATCGGGCTTATGACATAAAAAATCATATTTCTAGAAAAGTAATAAAGATATTTCTTTAAAACGTTGTTTGTTTATTGAGCATAATATATGACATAAACAGAAAGAAAAAAGTTTGGCTACTGTCACAGTCACTTTTGTGAGAATTACTTCCCCTTGTTCATGTTTTTATAACACATAATTTTTGAAGTCCTTAGAAAATATGTTACATTTGCAAAGTGTAAAACAAAATAGGTTAAATAACTTCTTTATGCTACACTTCATTGCGCCAACACCTGTCAGTTTACATTTCAGTCAGTTTTCAGCGAAAACTTCAAAGTATAATGTTCAGTGTCAAAGAATTATCAAACTTTAAATGCCAGAAACAGAATTTTTAATCAAAATATATAGAACAAGCATTTGATAGTATTGCGGGCAATACAGTAGTCCCCTACCGGTCCCTCAAAAAGTTCTTTAATTGTCATACACTCCTGTGTATTGCCATTTATAATGAATTTGAGGATGAAGTCTGTATTTGAAAATATCAACCACAAAACATAATAAAATAAGTTTGTCTATATCACAGTAATGTGTTAAGTTTCCATGCTTAGTAAGGAAATTATGTTTATACAACCTTGTCATATTATTACGATGTGGGATTTTAAAGTAAATCCTATAAGGAATGAAGAAGTTGGAGTGAAAATACCAGTTTCTCGAAAAAAATCTAAGTTCAAGGGGGACATAATTCTGGAAATAGTCTTGCTAGAGTATTTAACCTTCTCAAAAATGTCGAGTGATAATAAGAAACATATATATGAAGTTTGAAGTAGATACATTAGGAAATAAAGAAGTTATTTAAAAAAGACAACATTTTTTCCCCTAAAAAATCTAAGTTCAAGGGAGGTAATACTGATATTTTTTGTGCTAGAGTTATAAACCTTGTCACATATGATGTGGTTGATGACCAGAAACTTATATTTAAAGTTTGAAGTAAACACCTTAAGAAATAAAGAACATATAGTGAAAAGGCTGAAAAATTTAAATCAGAAATCTTGAAATTCAGGCTATTTGTTGCCATAGCAACCAGAATTTTCAACATAGGAAGAAAAGAAAAAGATGTGCATAATCTCCAGACTGCCATCTACCCATATTTCAAGTTTCATAAAAATATTTTCAGTACTTTTTGAGTTATCACTGGATCCAGTTTATGTGTTAAATTTGCCATATTTTCAGACTATTTGTTGCCATAGCAACCAGAATTTTCAACATAGGAAGAAAAAAAAAAGACGTGCATAATCTCCATACTGCCATCTATCCATATATCAAGTTTCATAAAAATATTTTCAGTACTTTTTGCGTTATCGCGGGATCCAGTTTTGTGGACGGACGGACTGACGGACTGACAGACTGACAGACAGACAGACAGACGGACAGACAGACAGACAGACAGACGGATAGACGGACGGAGGGTAAACCTAAAGTCCCCTCCGGTTAAACCGGTAGGGGACTAATAAAGGTACTGGCGCAATAATCTAGAGCAAATTAATTATTTTTCTAAAAATATAGTGTTTTATGTCTTAAGCCCTATCGGGCATTTTCACATGCCTGTCAAATGTATTTTTGCACATGAGCACAAGCAGGGAATCCCCCAAAGTAAACAAGGTCACGTTTTGACAAAAAACGTCAAAGTGTTTTCGATTTTCCTTCTTCTTCAACACTCAACCAATTTCCAACAGCTTCATATCTCCGGTCTTGTACTTTAATGCTGACTTGTCGTTTCTTTTCCTTGCGTCCACCATCTTGACCTTTTGACCCTTTATTTTCCACAAGTCTGTACTTCACTTCTGCTCCGCTAAATCCTTTGTAAGAGGGAGCAGCAGCTGGACCTGCAGCTATTTTACGAACTTTTGCCGTCTTTTCCGAACCTTCTATAAGATCTTGTGAACGAGGCATGATGGGTTCGCTGGCATCAGGTGAAAAGTAATTGAAAATACTGCCTAACTGACACTTAAATTTTGTCTCGTTTATGCATCTGAATGATTTGATATTAATTTTTGAAGAATGCAAGTAAAAATCTGATATTAATTTTTGAAGAATGCAAGTAAAAATCAAGCGTTTAAACGAAAAAATATGGGTACTGCTTCTCTAAGGGAACTGCTTGCATGCCAGTATTTCTTGCCAGAAGTTCTAGCTGTATGTGAGTCGCATACAGTGCTTGCCTTTACACACTGTAGAGGCTTATAGTACAACACTTTAATAACAAAAGTTACATCAACAAAAAGATTAATTAGTAACGCAAACTTGGACTTCTAGATCGATCTGACCCCTAAATAAAAAAATGAAATTTTCAACTAAACAAGAGGGCCATGATGGCCCTGAGGTCGCTCACCTGTATATAGCCCCCCCCCCCCCACCCCACGGCCAATTTTTACCCAAGGGTTTATATTTGTTTATTTGAACAGACTTGGTAGACACCCATAAGAAGATGTTTCATGCTAAACATCTAAGTTCTAGCTCATTGGGTTTTTTAAAAGAAGATTTTTAAAGTTTTTACTATACACATATAGTAAAAAACAATGACACCCCTGGGGCAGGGCCAGTTTTGACCCCCAGGCTTTTATTTGAACAAACTTTGTAGATATTTACTTAAAGATGTTTCATGCTTAATATCTAAACTTTAGCTATTTGGGTTTTTTCAAAGAAGATTTTTAAGTTTTTGCTATACACTTATAAGGAAAATCAATGACCCCCCGGGCGGGGCCAGTTTTGACCCCAGGGCTTTTATTTGCACATACTTGGTAGACACCCATTAGAACATGTTTCATGCTAAATATCTTAGCTCTAGCTCTTTGAGTTCTTTAAAAGAAGATTGTTTAAGTTTTTACTATATGCATATAGGGAAAACCAATGACCCCCTGGGGCGGGGCCAATTTTGACCCCAGGGCTTTTATTTGAACAAACTTGGTAGACACTCATTAGAAGATGTTTCATGCTAAATATCTTAGCTCTAGCTCTTTGGGTTCTTTAAAAGAAGATTTTTTAAGTTTTTATACTATGCATATAGGGAAAATCTATGACCCCCTGGGGCGGGGTCAATTTTGACCCCAGGGCTTTTATTTGAACAAACTTAGTAGACATTCACTAGAAGATGTTTCATGCCAAATATCTAAGCTCTAGCTCTTATGGTTCTTTAAAAGAAGATTTTTTAAGTTTTTACTATATGCATATAGGGAAAATCAATGACCCCCTGGGGCGGGGCCAATTTTGACCGCAGGGCTTTTATTTGAACAAACTTGGTAGACATTCACTAGAAGATGTTTCATGGCAAATATCTAAGCTCTAGCTCTTACGGTTCTTTAAAAGAATATTTATTAAGTTTTTACTATATGCATATAGGGAAAATCAATGACTCCCCGGGGCGGGGCCAATTTTGACCCTAGGGCTTTTATTTGAACAAACTTGGTAGACACTCACTAGAAGATGTTTCATGCCAAATATCTTAGCTCTAGCTCTTTGGGTTCTTTAAAAGAAGATTTTTTAAGTTTTTACTATATGCATATAGGGAAAATCAATGACCCCCTGGGGCGGGGCCAATTTTGACCGCAGGGCTTTCATTTGAACAAACTTGGTAGACACTCACTAGAAGATGTTTCATGCCAAATATCTAAGCTCTAGCTCTTACGGTTGTTTAAAGAAGATATTTAAAGATTTTTCTTTCAGTTGCCATGGCAACCAGAGTTCTGCATGGAATTAAATTCTTTGAACAATTTTTAAAGGTGACCACCAAAGGAACATTCCTGTGAAGTTTGGATGAAATTGGCTCAGTGGTTTATGAGGAGATGTCATTTAAAGCAAAAGTTTACGGACGGACGACGGACGGACGGACGCCGGACGAAAAGCGATCACAAAAGCTCACCCTGTCACTTTGTGACAGGTGAGCTAAAAAACAGGGAAATGGACAAAAGCCCTCCAGTCAAAAAATGACAAGGAGGACAAAAGCCCTCCTGTGAAAATGACAGGGCTGACAAAAGCCCTCCCGTGAAAATAACAGGGCGGACAAAAGCCCTCTCATGAAAATAACTGGGCGGACAAAAGCACTTCCGTGAAATTAACAAGGTGGACAAAAGCCCTCCCGTAACAAAAATAAATATATATGTTGAATACCTGTGGGTTTTTTTTCAATGCACTCAACATATTAAAAGTGTTACATATATTTCTTGTTGTTTTCAATTGGCCTAAGTATGTGTATGAGCTTAAACCACCTTTTATTCTGAATATACCTTCCTGAAATGTTTAACAAGGTAACTTTTTACACGAATTTCGTTAAAAACAAAGTCACTTTTAAAAGTAATTGACTCATTACATGGCACATTATAGATGTCTTTAACTTGTAAGTTAGATAATTTTAATTTTAACTTCTTTTCATCATTTATTACTCTATTAATCTAAATTTCAAATAGGAGTTATCCTTCATATCTACGTGAATGAATATGCACTTACAGATTTAAGCACTAATTATTCAGATGCCTCTCAGGAATGAGCTCAAGCTCATACAAACACGCTTACACCAATGGAAAACAAAAATAATCATGATTACAATTTTAATATGTTGAGTGCACACTTACAAACTTGCTTGCATGATTTCAGTCGGCCATATTCCATAGCCATGTAAGATAACTCCCTGAAAATCCCTGTCTAAAATTCCACCAAATTATTCCCCTTTCAAATGAACTCAAGGAAGGGACATTTTAAAAAGACTTTGTATTTATTTATTCGATTTTTTGTTCAGAAACAGACAATTTTTTCTTTACCTTTGTTTAATTTGCTTTCTATCTATATATGGTTCCTATGGTAAACATATGATTTTTGATGGTAAACAAATGAATTTTCTGAACCGAAAGTAATCTAACAAACAGCGTTGCTGTCATCACATGTAAACAATACATTAAATCGGTTAGAATATTGAGATATTTGTTTGACTATCAGTTTCAAATGCAAAATATTAATATGGTAAACAGCTATGTGTAGTTTATGTGTATTGTTTTAATGTGTTTGTCTGATATTTTAGTGTCTCTTCATAGCAACCAAGTTTAAAACGTGAGCGGTAACTGAACGAGATATGGCAAAGCGCATGCTCGCGCACTGACTTCCGCTCTATCGAAATACTGCATATACATATAGCGAAAGTTCGTAAGTGGTGCATGCATTGAAAAGAAAATATAGAGCTCTAAACTATTCATCGTACAAATATGTATTTGCTGCAGGAGGGCTTTTGTCCGCAATATTATTTTCACGTGAGGGCTTTTGTCCGCCAAGTCACTTTTACGGGAGGGCTTTTGTCCGCCCTGTCATTTTAACGGGAGGGCTTTTGTCCGCCTTGTCACTTTTTGACGGGAAGGCTTTTGTCCGGGAGAGCTTGTGTCCTACACTCAAAAAAAACCACACTATAATTGGCACTGAAAATACAAGCTGACAAAAACTGTTTGAACTATTGTGTTTAATAAGTTAAGTTGGTACATGGCCGAGATGCCTTTGGGACCGATAAGATAAGATAAAAATCTGGAAACAAAGTGATCCCTCGGAAGCATTAATCATAACAAAATTACAAGAGGATTGCAGATTCGGCTTTATTGAGTCTGTACATGAGGAATAATGAATATTTGCAGGGCTCGAATTTAACACACGCAAACTCGCAAAATGCTAGTTGAAAAATGATTTTGCGAGTTAGATTTATGACTACTCGCAATTTTTTGCGAGTTGAAGTAAAAAGGAAAATACGCTCTTCAGGAAAATCCGAAAAATAAATGGGGCGTAATATTCGCAGGTAGCCGAGTAATAAACTATGCGCGCACTTGCTGTCTGGTTTACATTTTCTATACCTAAACCTCGCTTAAAAATGTACACAAATTTAAACTAGTCCAAATGTCATTTTGTCCGTGTAAATCAAGTGTGATCAGAATAAAATGTCTAAATGAAAAATAACGAACTTCTTCCCACTTATTGAAGCAAATGTGTCTACCGATAACAATACTCTGAGTACAGAAGATGATTCACAGTCTAACAAAAGAAAGACAATCAGACCTTCAGTTAAAACGGTTAAAAAATGGGAGAAAGAACTGCTTGTCAGTCTTACGTACAAACTCAATGACAATGGAAATGTTGCCAAAATATTTTGTGCCGATTGTTGTGCGCATAATCCAGACCAT
Organism: Ruditapes philippinarum; assembly: GCF_026571515.1. NCBI lineage: Eukaryota > Metazoa > Mollusca > Bivalvia > Venerida > Veneridae > Ruditapes > Ruditapes philippinarum. The sequence continues at coordinate 14,550 of NW_026861313.1, forward strand.
ACATCGTCGGTATGGTGACAATATTGCATTAAATTATTTTTTTACATGTATATTGACATTTGATTAGAATCCCTGTCCCCTATATCAAGTTTTGAGTAGAAAGTTATGTTGCTGATTCGTACCCCGGGCAGTTCGAACTCGTCCAAATAAATAACAATTTTAATTTTGTTATTCTCTATATCTGGGACATAAGATCTTATGTCCCAGTCTATATCCAGCAACAAATTTGTCTTTCAGCACATCAAATAATTAAATTTCTTTTGGAATTAAAAAATCATTGTCGTAAAAAGTGCTAGTTGAATTCAGTTTTTGCTAGTTAAAAATTTGTCCACTAGCAAAAAATTGCTAATGGCCAAAAAAGTTAAATTCGAGCCCTTATGTGCAACATCCCTCACGCCCCTTAGCACCGGCTTGAAGCAAGTTGAGCGGTACTCGATGTAGACGGATCATCGGATGGACCGATCTAACCCGGATTCTCCTGTAACACATCCTTACCAGATATATAAAATGTTAAAAAGACATGTCGGTTAAAAATACTAATACTGATACAAACTTACAACTCTGTTCTTGTATTGCTTGCAGTCCTGTCAAATGTTTAAGTTTGTTGACACTTTTCAATTTGTTTTGCAATTCCAGCAAATAAATCTGCGAATCGGCACGACTTCGCAACGGAAACAAAGCATTTCCGCGGAAAGTTTTCACGTGCAGTCACTCTTTTGTTCAAAGAAGTAAAACGTGTAGGTTTACTTATCATTGGCATATCAATGGTACCAATATTTACGGAAAAATTTGCCATTGGTAGAATTATTTGCAGACAAACATTATTAGAAAGTCTTACTTTTGACTAGTACCATTGAGTACCATTTGCTCAACTTTGTTACTGGTCAATTAATGTTCAATATATAGCCAATGACACAAATGGTAAGATAAAATCTGTTAATCAGAGTAAATTGTCAAAGGTTGGCACTGATGGTAATCACATACCCAAGTCCGAATCATTAGTAAACATGTTAATCTGTTATCAACCATTGGTATAGATCTGACGAAGCGCGGTATATAGTGATACCTATGGTATTTTAGCATTGGGAATAATTCATCTTCGAGTGCCGTTAGTTATAATGGCGAAATGTAACGTAAATGCAGGATAAATAATTTATTAAAAATGAATGATAAATATGAATAATACGTCAAAACTATGAATTTTTTTATTAATAACTATAGATAACAAGTAAATAAAAGCTTTGGTTTTTAAATCCTGATCCAATTTATTTACAGTGACCGTGTATTAGTGCAAGAAGTTATATGTGCAGTAGAATCCCTACTTAAGACCACCTCTTAATTAAGACCACCCCTCTATTAAGACCATTTTTAAAATTAACGGAATTTTCGGTTCTTTATGTGAAAGGTAACATGATCCACAATTAAAACCCTCAATTATCCACTTTTTAGACCACCAGTTTCAGTCCCAAATTTATTATTTTATTCTTTATCTTACCACACTATTGAGACCACTGATAGTTCAGTCAAGACCTTTTCAGATCACAAGTTATTTGTTATCTCTCTGCTTGAATGCTCTTAAGCATGACACTTGATGAAACAAGTTGTTAAAACACTTATGATTGTGGAGTTGTATAAAATAAAGTGAGAAAATAAACTTCAAGTGGTTTAATATTAAGTACTTTCTGCACATTTATTTTTTAGAGAATAAATTTCTTAACTAATAGGTGAATTATGTGTACATGAAACAAGACCTATGAAAACTTATTCTTTAATATTGAATTTCTTCAGACTTTTGTTCAAATGAGAATAAATATTATAACAATAATTCATACCTAGTAATAATGTTAATATTTGAAGGTTATGATATAATTGTTTAAACCTGTTTATGCACAATAATTCAAATAGAGTCGTTATGAAATATATATATATATGCCTTGATGATAATTTTCACAATTAAGACCACCGCGCAAGTAAGACCGCTTTAGTCCAGTCCCTTTGGTGGTCTTAATAGAGGGTTTTTAGTTATAAAAAATGCCGATTTTGTATTATATGTGTTTTATTACGTGTCTTAACAGTGAAAAAGAAATTGGAGTACTTACAAAGTAACAATACGAAAACAATAACCAATAAAGAAGGGCGGCTTTCAATGAACGCATCCCCAAACAGTAGCACCACAAGACTACCGGCAAGGAACCCAGTCGGGTACCTAACAAAAACAGGAGAAGGCACAAGGGCGATGGCGTTATTTAAAAAAACGAATTCAAAGAAACCGACAAATAATTTCAAGAAGGCAATTGATTAAAAGGTCAAGAAGGCCAAAAATGTAAGGGTAAGATAAGGGTGCATGGAAAGGGCTCGGTCATATGAATATAATATGTCCCTGCTGTTTATCTAAATGCAAACTAATGTACCAGTTTGAATATTTTAATTAACATTTTTTCGTGGAGATATCTAAATTATAAAGCATTATATTCTGATAATTATTTTTTTAAACAATCGATAGATTATCATATCTTGAAATTGCTGAATATGCAGTTTATTTTGTACAATTTTCAAGGCCTACCATGTTTAACTGATAAGGGGAGATAATGTGTTAATGACCAGCTCAGTGTAACACAATCGCATACATTCTTGTCAATTATATTAATTTGGTCTACAAATGATCTACAACACAACATTTTCAAGGGCGAACGATTTTGATTCCTATGCATATTACCTCTAATAAATGCATGATAATACTCTCGCTAGGCAGCTTAGTCCAGCTCCATGTACTTACTTTTGAACTATAATTTTTTTCATTTACATAATCACATTGTCGGAGAATTCATGTTAAATTGAAAGCGATTATCGTAATAAATACCCTTTCTGATTCACGGTCCTTTGCAAGAATGAATGGTGGTATTCATGCTCCACCGTACTTGTAAGGTCTGGAAAGGTGAATATGGTGATGGAACTACATTAAATCTGAAAATACGTACATGTTATGAAACATTTTATCGAGTGTAAGAGGAGGCAGTTGGCCTGCAGATCGCATTGTCTTACCAAATATATAGATGTTATAGGTTCAAAACAAGCTACACAAACTAGAATAAAATATTAGTAATAGTGTGTTTATGTGCGATGTCCCATGTATTTATACCCTTATACCTCAGTGAAGGTGTAGAAAAAGACAGTTATTAATCAATATTTTTTTGGAATTTATAAAAGCCTCTGCACTCTTTCCACTTTTGATTTAATGTAGATAGTGACTTTAACAAGTTGGCTCTTAAGAAAAGTAAAAAACAATCCAGACCCCATCCACACATGAGCTGATTTAAAGTTTTAACCATAAGACATCTGACACCTGACCTCCCTCATAAGTATTTCAGTTATAAAGTAATTTAGATGTTTTTATCAATACGTGCATTTTGCAAATTCATTTTACAATGACAAAACAAAATTCACAGGTGAGTTTTCAAGAATAGTGCTTTTATTGTCAGCTACATGCTTTTCAGCTGAGTGTTAGATATACTATGCTCATCTTTGGGTAAAATACTTGTAAATGTTGTAAATTCCTCCTGAATATGTCTAATTTGAATGAATGAATGAATGAATGTATAAACCATGTTTGCGAAGTCCGTTTTCTTCCCTATTACTTGTCAAATTGTTTTGGTGTGTTCGTATAAAAAAGACAGTTTTCAATGACATTATGTAACCATACTGTGATTACCTGCAGTGTTAAAAGTTTAAAACGCAACGTATTTTTTTCTATGTGCATTAAAAATGTTTATTTTGTAACAATCCAATTACTCTCCTGCGCATCGGTCGAATGTTTCACTATCGCTCACTTCTTAACGTGAGTGTATTCAGTGAGCTGCGAAGGGAGCGTACAATTCAATTATCTTTTTTTTCTTCAAATATCAAATTTGAGTATAATATACATTTCATCTTTTATTACTTTGATTTTTTTTCCTGTTTCAAGATAATCATTATCTAAGCTTAATCAATTTCTTTCATTTTCTTTTTTCATATATTGATAAATGCAAACTACTATAATTATGTAAAAGTTGAAGAAAAAAGAAGAAAAAAGAAGAAAAAATAACATATTTATCTCTGATTGAAGGCACTGGATAAAAAGCTAACCTAGCAAATTTTGTAAACTTTTTTGATCGATTTTAATCAATTCGTCACCTAGTTGCAATAATTGTCAAAGATTGTTTTTATTTGGGGGCAAATTCCAACGTTGCATTTCCTCTTCGGGGGCAAATGACTATCCACCTCTAAGTTCCTCTTGAGGAGAGTTGGGACAAATTTCCATCTCTGAATATCATCTTTGGGAGGAACAGATGTCCAACGACATGTTTTGATCTGAGGTTGGGAAGGGCAAATGTCCATATACCATGTACTGAAATGGTATGACTAATTCTTACTGAAGCAAGGGTTTGAACATTTTTGCATTTTGCACTGTTTGGGAACTCTTGAAATAGTTTAATTTCTCTAGTGAAATATTATTCTTGAAACCATGAAATAAATTTAATAAGCAGTATTTGCGATGTAGTTTGATTTGAAACATTCAAAATGTATGCATAAATTGCTCTTTCTATCTCTGTTACTAACAAAGTAATAGAACAGTTGGCCTATTTCGACAAGTTTTTGGTAAATAAGTATAGATGGTATATATTTTAAATAGGCAATCATTGATAACTTGATTTGTAGATCTGACAACATTGTCAAAGAAAGTTATAAATATTAAGGCAAATCTTTATTTGCCACTCTAACTTATAAGAAACACGACATTTTGCAGACCAAAAGCTATGTACATGCAGTACTACAGATTTAAGGCTGATATGAAATGCGCAAAAATAGCCTATTGGACATTGGTTAAATTGAATATTTCACACTGTCAGAGATTTTAAACCTGGTAGAAAAATCACACTACTATCATTTTACTAGTTAAGCTTATTATCTCTCCTGTAACAATCTTAGTAGCCCATTTAAAGAAATCTGAAATATTCGAAACAATTGACCACTTATAATACTATAATAGTCCCTCTAGCATAAAACCAACCTGTTAATACCGGATGAATATATAAAACTTCTCCCGAGCATCAAAGTAGTTAACATAACTAAAATCAACTTGCATCATTAGTATCATTTATGGAAATTACTGATTTAAAATTTGTATGTCGTATTTTTGGCATTTAATTACCTTTAAAGACATGAATGTTTAGATGTTAGGGGTTCGTACTCTCGATCAGAGCCTGGAAGGGCGGATGGACCCTAATTAAGCGTAAAACACATGTCAGGATACAGGTCTTACTGATTTAGTGAATAAATGTTTTGTTAGTTTTTTGTTGTTTTTTTCTTCAAAATTTAAATGATGTTATTGCATGTATATATTAGTGGATATAAGTAATGCATTTAAACAAGGAACAGTTTTAATTCAGTTTTATGCACAGGGACCCAGCACAGTGTTGGGATAGTGTAAGAAAGTAATTTAAAAAAATATATATTGTATATATAATAGTATAATTTTTTTTTCTAGAATTACTTTTTTACACTATCCCAACACTGTGCCGGGTCCCTTTGGTTTTATGTGAAAAAAATAGAGAAAATTAGAATCCCTACAGTAAAGAACTCATGTGTCAGTGTTACGGCTTGAACAGTCCACTTTTAAAGTGAGAACTCAATTGGGTAAGCATCCAGACAGCTTATTCGGTAGAGCCGAGGAACGGTACTTCGAAGGTTCGGTCGGTCTGAACAAAACTGATTAATTATTTTCTTTTCGTTATTATGAAATGCCATTTCGCTTAATTAATTTGTAATTTGGTTATCATTTCCGGTAGGTACTGCATAAATTTTGGACAATTGAAGAAGGTTGGATAGGTAAATTTAAATATTGCATTTATATCTATCATCTAGCTGTCATGAAAATCATTTATTTGCAAATAATTTTAAGCATGATGTATGCACAACGTTGTTTTGGACATTTATCAATAAACATCTCCTTTATTAGAAAATCTTTGTTTCGTTCTCAAAACTATTCGAACTTTTGATAACAAAAAGACTGGTACTAATTTATTCTCAGTGATTTTTGATACTTAGTTAAGAAGAGACCTAAGATTCTTTGCCTTGGCGAAAAAATTGTTGAAATTACTTACCTTGGTAAGAAAAATAGTTGTGTAAGTTCACACACATTATTGACATTTGGGAAAACTGCATGATTTTAATTTGAACTACTGGTTCAGCAAATTTATCTTGTACAATAAAATAGGTTGTTGTTTCGGCAAACTTGATTTATAGTGTTAAAAAAATAACAATATAATGGCCAGGTCAATAATCATAAACGTAGGTGTTAATTTGTGGTTTTTCACGCATTTTGAATTTGATGCAATTACAAACAAAATCTTTAAAAATATAAACAGTAATTTTATTCTTCTTCTTCTTCCAATACTGTACATAACCCACTCTGGGGCATTGACGTACAGGGACAACATTGTTTTCTGTAGTATTGTATATACAAAGATAAAACCTGTAAAAAAAGAACAATGTTTTTTTTTTACCTAATTCAAAATATATACAAAATATACACACAAAAAACAAATCATGTTAAAACATATTTAAACAAATTATTCATCCAAAATTAAATAATTTTTAACATTTTTTATTAAAATGAGGAAAACACAAGTAGAGAATACACCATGATCGGATGTAAGACAGCAACATTGTTTTTATACTTAATTTATCGCTATATCTTAACAAAAGACACTTGTACAGTATTAAGTGTTTTCACAAAATCAATAATTCATTTTGATGGTCAAAATACTTTATATCACAGTGTTTTTTTTTCTCTACTTCGGGAATGGTGCCGGTACCAGACTGATTGAGAAAAATGCGTTATTTTGACTTAAATTGGAAATTTTTTTATGCATTTTTTTCAGCTATAAATAAGATTAGTCATCTTGAATAAAGACAGCTTACAGCTTCCACTGTCCAGGTAGAACTTATTATTGAGTGATGATTTATGTGAATATGTTGGATTTGAGTTCTGCTTATAGCTGGTGCTAGGGGGCGTGGACGGTAACTTGCACTTTCCATTACCGTCCATGAACAGACTCAATCAAACCGAGCCTGCAACATTTTCAATTTTGTTGTGTTGGGCTTTCTTTAGGGATTCTTATTTTCTTTATATATTAAATAATTTCAGAGAAATTTATCACTTGACCTTGTGGAATTTTGAACAGCCATTTTGGGAATTTAAACATTGGAAATTGGGAATTTTAATGTATATATTTTCTATTGGGAACAGTACCGTTTTAGGGTAGTAGTTATATAAAGAAAAAAACACTGTATAATCAATGAACCAAGACGTGAATACATTGATTATAACAATAAGATTTTTGATACTGTTAGTCACTTATTTTACAGCATAAAAACAAAACTTGCAAAGGAATGACAAATACTATCTTGCTTGTTTAGAATTTGCAATGATAAATTATTTGATATGCACTCTACAACTCTGTCTGCAGTCTCACCTTTAGACTTATGAACTAAAGTTATATTTTGTGAAAAAATAACAAAGATATTTCTTTAACTTGGATCCATTCATAAGGCATTTAATATGATACAAATTGAAAAAAAGAGACTTCTTTCAAGGTTCACATTTACGGCGAAAACATATCCTTTTACTTGGTAAATTTGCTAGGGAGGAAAGAAATAACGGGCTGTTACTACCATGGTGCGAAACATGATTTCCTTGTTAATTCTCGATAAGATTTTTACTCTGAGTCTGATAAATACATTTTTTCCCTTCTGATAAGCAACACATTAATTTCCCAAACATAAACAAGGAGTAAGTGCTTGGCCTCATTTTGGGACAACCTATCATCTGGGGGTCTCTGTCGTCAGGGCCAAAACACCATTTTTGGGGAAGGGGCCTCAGCCTTTTTCTTGGGGAAAATATGCATGATTTTGGCATACTTTGGGAAAAGGGGTCTCAAATTTAACACAAACTTTTAACAAGTTCTTCAAAATAGAAAAGCAAAAAGCACTGGGAAATACTAATAAGGCAGTAAAAGACCTTAATTCAACACCATCATTGAATTTTGTTCTAAATTCTATGGGAAATTTCAAAAGACTGGGGAATTTTGAGGACTAAACTGGGGAAAGAGAGGCTAGTTTTGTTGGGGAAGCAGCCTATATTAGGCCTCTACAAAGAAGGCTTTTTTGGCCCTGGTCGTCAATATTTTTTCACAAAAGAGACTGTTGAAAGTTGTTGTTTAGTAGGAAAAAATACAGATGTGATTAGGCATAGGCCATTTCAAACACTTGTTGGGTTAACTCTTTAGCAACATGCTTAAATGTCCGCCTTGTAATTGAGAGGTCCTGAGTCCAAAACCCAGTCACTCCTTGGCGATTTTTCAGGTTAACAATAATGGCATCAAGGTAAAAAATTTATGACAATTAGTGTTTCATTTCAATGTGGACATGAAGAAATGAATAGCAATCAATTACAGACTGAAAGTTGGGAATGTGTATCTAGCAATGCCCCCCTATTGGGAATTAAATTCAGCAGGGGCACCATATATTCTTCAAATTGTGAAGGGGTGGCCTTTGTAAGGTCCTGTTACATGTATATACATGTACATGTAAAAAAACATTGGTTATTTGAAAGGAATATAATTATTCAAGACATTATAGTGACACAATGTACTAAGGCCATTATTTTTTTGATATTTCGGTTTACAGACCCGCCGACTCTGTATTTTGGGAAAATGAAAAAAAAAAAAAAAAAAATCTGCCCCCAAAAAAATTCTGTGTTGTCTTGAAAGATTTCGAGACGTTTCGGCCCCAAGACATATCGGCCCCAAACTACCCAAGACGTTTCGGCCCCGGACGTTTTGGCCCTTTACCAAATCGGCCCCAGAATAAGTACTGTATTTTAAACCTATATATTAATAGCATTTCAATAAAAAAATAATTAATATATATATTTAATCTTTTTGTATAAAAACTAGATTATTATAGTAGTAGGGGGAAAGTAAGCAATACAAACAGAACAGAACATAATGATAAACTTTATTTGAAAAAATATAATTACACAAACAAACAATTATTAACCATATATAGATAATATTTTATTTGAATGATTAAGAAGCAAGACACAAAACAATACCGCCAATTAGCATAAAGTATAAACAGTTAATTAGTTACACTTACCTATAGTTTAATTAAGATCAAAAGAGAATGTTTTCTAAGGAAAAATTGTAAGTAACTTTCTTAATCCAGAAGTTTTAGTGGTTTGTTTTATAAGTAAGTAACCGGCCTTTATTGTTTGTTACACCTTTAAAAACATTAACGTATATCTAATTCGTTCAAGAGATCAAAAGATAATAAATAATTATTCAAAGAATTAAAGTTTCATAATTGTTTAATTGTAATTCAATTTATTGTTGTTGATCAATCAAGCAATACACTATAGTGGGGCCGAAACGTCTCGCGGAAAAGGGCCGAAACGTCCAGGGGCCGATTTTTCGACTGGGGCCGATTTGGTTTGGGGCCGAAACGTCCTGTTTGCTCTTGAAATACGCTGCTAATAATACGACTTGTCAAAGAAATGTTGCGGTAAGTATTTTAATTAACTGTTAAACCTACCAAATGCCAGACTATTTTACCTACGATTTATACACGCAACCGGTTATCTTTACTCGAGAATAGCCTGTCGTCTGCTAGTTGGGCAAAGTGTTTATTGGTGTATTATGAAAGAATGTCTGTTAAATGGGGTCAAGCCATTCTCACAGAATTATAATTAGGCTTTGATCATATTTCATCAATGCATTGAAGGTCGAAATGCGTAAAAATGTAAAACAACCAAACAACCAAAAAAACAAAAAAAAACACACGCCAAATTACGTAAGCAATTACATTCAAGGACAGAGCGAGAGAAATCTACTGCAATTGACAAGTTCAGTATTTTCAGATTTAACCAAAAAAAATTAGTCTTTAAAAGCAGATTGAATACAGGTTTCCAACTAACAAAATAAAAAAATGCCCGCACTTACTTTTAATAGATTTTTATGTCAAAAATTGACCCGCTAATTATCCGATAAAAATATTTTCACAATGGGCAAAATTGAACATGACTTTGTGTAATCTTTTTTTTTTTAACATCTGATCTATAAAGAAATGAGTGCAAGTCAGCTGATTTTCGGCACCTTTGATGATTCAGATTACACAGCAGTGTGTAAACATCAAAGAATGACAGATTCTTTTGAAGAGCTCCCTTGCCACTTGTCATAAGTCATTGTGTGTAGATTTCATGTGTGTTTTTAAACAATGGCAATATGAGCAAAAGTTTTTTATTTGTGTATAAACAATCTTTGGAATAGACAATCGGCGATGTATTTAATTTCATTGCTCTAGTAAGTACTATGTATATGTATGCACCACATTTATAGTTATGAAAACTTTTTTTTTTTTTTTTTTTTTTTTTTCCCGCCGCCGACCCTACCTTTTTTTGGAAAAAATCAGTAAACCAAAATATAAAAAAAAAATGGCCTAATGCACTGAAATAAAGAAGTGTAGATGTTCATTAAGTATTCATAGAATATGGTCAGAGTAATCTATAAGTTAAGCCAAGCTATCTTCTTCATTATTGCTATACAAATGTACATTGCTTATTATGAACCTGCTGAATTTGCCACAAATTGTGTGTAATTGATTGGCCCATCTTTGAATGTTCAACAATTCATTTGAAGATCAGGTGATATCAATATACATGTGTTTATACAAATATGAAAATAGATTAGGAGACTGGTCAGATTGCATGGATATAGTGCTTGCAGTTTAATGTAATCATTCTAAAATAAACTTATTTAAATGTTGGCAGTTAGTAGGCAGTTTTCACTATTTTAGGCAGTGTTTAAAAAGTTCAAGGCAGTTGTGTTATGTAACTTGGACTAATTCCTGATATTGAAAAGTAGAAAGTATTCTTAAATAACAGTATAATTCATTCATAAGCAGTACCTTCAAAGTGTAACTTACATATTCAGCTTGACCAGTCATTTGATCTGCCCATGCAGTAATCATGCCTTTTTCTTGTTCTTTATTAAAGGCCTTTTATGCCCTAGATATAATTTTATTATTTCTCTAAATCAATTTCCTTTCGATGTCCTGTTATTGTATCTTTCTTTTCAATGTCCTGTTTCTAAAATGATTTTCATTGGCCAATTGCCTGAACCATCTTTTCCTTCTGTTGCCTTTTAGCCATTAGCACAGATATAGAGTAAGTATTTTGTATGGAAGTCAAAATACTACTTTGTGTATATTTTGAATCTTTATGACAAAAATTTTACATTCCTCACTTGTTTCTTCATGTTAAAGCATCTACATTGTAACATTACTCAAAAATCATTATTTAACTGTTATAAAACTCATGTTTGCCCTTCTAAAAAAATGTAAAAAAGAATATTCCTTTCTAAAGCATAAATTGTGCCTTTAAGGCACACATTAACTTTAGTGCTACTTTTGATGAAGGATTGTGTGTTGATAATTTGATATAGACAATCTACCAGTAGAGGCAATAAATCCACTCTCCAGGGGGATGCTATAATTGTATATAGAATGACAGTGATATTATACAAGTGCTTTGTGTTGATGGTGACATTTTCTGCAGCTTATTTCTAAAGGGATTTAAGGAAGGTTACATGAGTGGGGGTAAAAAAATCTTTTTCTTTCATAGTATATCTTCAGTGACATAATTACCCTATAAGGACCTGGTGGGGGAGGCTTCAAGTAGGAGAAAATATTAATTTTTTTTTTATTAAGATGGGGGAAAAATAATATAGATGTGAATTGGAGAAAGAAATGGACTTCGACCCTAAAAAAGGGTTAAAATATTTGTTTTAACTTCCAATTTATCACCTAATGATGATGTAACAATTTGTCTGTAAATATCGCAATATATATGAATTTTCTTTGTAATACCTACCCCTATAAGTTGGTCAGCCAACAGTATAGAGCCTGGTCAGGCTGCAAGGATGTTCAGGCTAGCCTGGCACTATACTGGTGGCAAAGGCTGGTTCCAGCAGGTTCATGGTTGAATTAGAAATTGAATGTTCTAGAGATCGGCTACTGTGTCAGTAATGCAGTAGATTATGCTAAAAATAAACAGGTTTTATTGATGAATACATGTATGTCAATTTTCTTTCCTGAATTAAGAGGTCAGGATTAGCTTATTGAATCGGACTTAGCCTAATTAATTTATCGTGAACAGTTTGACCAATTTAACAAACGGTTGTGTTCCTACTGTCATTCATAAAGACATCGTCCGTTCAAAAAATATCTTGATAACTATTTAACATGTCTAATTGGTTGGACTAGAACCGGACAAGACCTGAGTATTAACCGTTTACTTGAAATTTTATTTGGCATTTAAAAATCAATAGGCAGGTGGCTTTTAATAATATGTGATTCAAAACGAGTATTTGAACATGTTACTTACAATATAATATTATTAATAATTTAATTGTTTTAGTTTATAATAATTTTAAACATGCTTTTAAATTAGATATTAATGATAGGCAACCCCAAAACAGTAATCAAAAACATTCTGATCTAGCTATTGTCAGAAATAATTCCAGCTTTATATCTTTTAAACAAGTGAAAGTCCCTCGGGAAATTAAATACTTGTGGAAAAAAATATTTCATTCTCCAATACTGGTTTGATATCAACTGCAATAGATAAAACAGGTTATTGGAATAGTTCACAATAATTATTGCGGAACACTGCACATTTTGTGAAACCGTTTCCACTTATTGTAACGACACAAATACTGCGAACGTGAATATAGATCTTGTTTGTGTAAATAATTTACAAGGATTTGTATTAAATATAATTAATGAATGTATGTTAAAGCTGCCTCCAGATGAGACAAAATATTTCCGGAAAATCAAACAAACCTTTAAAGGCACATTAAGCCCAAAAAATGAATAAATTTTTACTTCTTAAGAAAGGGCAAACATGAGTATAATAAAATTAGGAGAATGGTTTTAGAGCGTGTCAGATGCTTGTCATCTGAAAAAAGTAGCGTTTTTTTAAAAATTATTTGCAACAAAGAAGCAAAAAATAAATAAAGTAGTATTTTGACTTCCATACAAAATACTTTTACTGTACTAATTGTCAAAAAGCAACAGATTAGAAAAAAGAAGGTTAAGATAATTGCTAAATGAGTAACACTTTGGAAACTATTGAAGTACACCAAATATTAAAAGCTTTTGAGAAATAAGAATAAAAGCATTTCTTAGGCATAATGGGCCTTTAACATTGTTCCAAGAATTATAGCTAGGTCTGCTCCCACATTAAACGTAACTTCTGACCATGCAACCATTAATGAACTTAACTAAGGTCATTTTACATGACAGGACTGGAAATTTTTTCAAGATTTTTGTAAGACTAGATGAAGGTTTTGACCATTACCTTGTGTGAAAAATTATAGATCTTTAAATTTCTCTCCCTTTATATTTTTTCCAGAATAATCCTTTTTATGTCATTTTGCAAAATAAAGGCAGTGATTTTTCTCACTTAATGGAAAGAGGCCTTAGCCTATTGATTTTGGGAAAAAATTATTGCTAAAATTGCAGATTTGGGAAGTGAAAAAGCTGGTTTAAGTTCAGATTTTTGGGAAAACTGCATGGTTTTAAAGAAAATTTCATTTGGGAAGAGGCCTTTTTTCGGAGTCTGTTATATAAGTAGGAAAATCACTGTTAAAGCATTATGGTACCCTAGCATGAAAGGCGTTTAAATGCTTTTATCTAAAAAAGAATAATCAGGCCAAGAATCATGCACTCTAAAAAAATTGATTTTTAGTTTGATTCTAAGTAATTTTCTTTCTTAGCTTTTTGCAATGGTTTTCGTTTAAAGTGCTAATGTTGATCTACATGTATATGTTAGAATCTAAAATTTCATGTTTTAAGGTTTTTTGTACCTGACTTTTAATATGAACACGCAAAACAGTTGGCAGCTTGATATAAAAATCCCTTAAATTTTTTATGGACTGTTCTCAATTCAAAGCAATTGGCAAGTGCACTACATAAAGTCAGCACTGTAAGGATTCAAGAGGTGTTATGTGTGTCTGAGGAGATGTGAATAGAGATATTGATCTTTGTTGAAATATTGAGACAAAAAGAGATCTGTTCAAAGTTTTCATTTCTAAACAGAGGCCTATATGTGCTTATTATAGTTTTTGTGCAAGCCCTGAAGTTGTTTTCCCCCCTCTTCCACTGTTAATTGATTAGCTGCCAGGTTTTTTAACTGTTTAGTTTAATTATAAGTCAGTATCAGTTAGAATTAGATGATAGAAATAATAGAAGGGTTGTGTTCAGCATTGGGAGATAAAAGTTAATATTGTATGGGATGTAGTGAAGTAATTGACTGTTTAATTAGTGCAGAAAATTGATTCAAGTTATTGTGGTAAATAAGCTCATTCAAACTTTTTTGTGGAAAATTGATTCATTCAAACTTCATTGTGGAAAATTGATTCATTTATGCTTATTGTGGAAAATTTGAGTTCATTCAGTATTTTTATTGTGAAAAATTGTTCATGCAAAGTCAGTTATTGTGGGAAATTAATTCATTTACACTTACTAAGAAAAATTGATTCATTTAAACACATGGTGACATTGTGAAAAATTGATTCATAATTGAAACTTATTGTGGAAAATTGCTTCATTTATGCTTACTATGGAAAATTAAAGTATTAAAGACTAATTTCAGAAAATTGATTAAGGCCTTTTGAATTTTTGTTGAAACTTGTTTAAAGTTTTTGAGGAAAATTGAATAAGCTTATTTGTTGAAAATTTATCAAAAAAGTTATGAAAATAAAATGAAAGCTTATTTCTATAAAGTTTATTAAGGCTTTTATTTCTATGGGTAACTTACTGAATAAAATTGATTTTGTATGCTGAAATGGATTTTCTGTAGAAAAATCAGTTTTCCCAATTTGTAAAAGCTTTCATGGATTTGAAACAAGTATAAAATCAGGCATCATTTCTCTTTGAAACAGTGTTTAATGCTCATTAAAACATGAGATATTTATGACTATACTTTATGTAAAACTCCTGGTTTTATTGCTGTATTTAGTAATTTTACTGTGCCATAAAAAATGTAGTTTGTATAAAACTAAGTACTGTAAATAGGTTAATTGCCATGGACATTTACAGAATTGATTCCAAAAACATCATGTTTTATTTATTTCAATTGATTGGAACTAATATAGTTAATGATTGTTGACCTTTGTCTTTTTCCCTGTTAGAGAAGAAGCTTCTAGGTCATGTAAAACTAAATACATGTTAGTTAATAATGGGCTTTGGTTGTTTATGGTTAGCTTTTTATGGCCTGTTATCTATTGAAAAGAAAAATGATATAGAGCATGAATTTTAAAGCCCATAGAAGTCTGCAGAGTTGCAGAACCAAAATAGGTTTTAATAGGTATTTACTGTACTAGGATCAAGGGTCATTAGCTCTGTTGCTAGGTTACAGCGTTTTTTTCTAGGATTTTGGAACAAGACCCATACCCGGAATTGCCAACTTCAGCAATGTTTAGTAAAAAATTGGAGAAAAAATGCATTTATTAAATTTTGCAAAGATTGCAATTTTAGTTCGAACTATCACTGTCTAGGATGACATCTTCAAACATTGAAGCACTTTAACAGTGAAGAAGCCCGTAACTTTCAAATGATTTTTAGAGTTTGTTATTTAATATTTTTGGTTTGTAACTTCCAATTGGGAATTTTTTCTGTTTTTTTTCTGTGGATTGGGAAAATTGGACACTATTTTCAATTGGATAATGACCAAATATCGGCTTTTAAATAAGTAAAAAAAAAATCCCTGGGTTATGATGTCCCTTGATCACTCGAGTCTGAGGCTATTGCAGCCGTTGTTTATCATCTATACCTCATGACAGGTTCCCACTGAAGCTTGCATAATGTAATGGATTATGAACCTTAGTGAATATCAACTAAAATTCATGTCCCCCTAAGATTGAACCAGTGACTCCCGGCTCTTGATACTAAAAATATGATCACAGTACTGTGCATCATGCAGCATGCCTGCAGTCACTGAAAAACTGTAGGACTATCAATTGTATTAGATAAAATATTGTCTGCCAAAAATGGTGTTGTTTATCAAAAAATTATGTGATGTTGTTTTCAGCTGGTATAATTATTTGAAAGTTTTAAACCTTGAGTAACCTTTGCACTTATTGTATATATTATCTTCTGGTCTCTTTAATGCAGTCAATTGTGATCTTTTTCAGCATTTTAATCATTTAATCAAGACTAGAATGATTTAATTGATGTGGTTGGGGTGTAGGCTGAATTAGAGACCTGATAAGCCATATTTGTGGTTTAATTAGCTGCAATCATTTAGGCAAACAAATTGATAGGATTATAAGTTTCTTAGGCCTTTGAAAACTATAATTACAGATACAAAATCCATGCTGCCTTAAACTTCAAATAATATGAGGAACAAAGGCTGAAGAACAAAATGTAAGAAATGTTATTTTGAACAGATTGTGGTATTGTGTGTGTGTATTTGAATTAATTTATACTCGCCAGTGGGGGGGGATTAGTCATTTTATATTTTGGAGGGTAGTGGTATTCTGTGTGTACACTGGTATTCTGTGAGTACATCTTTTCAAATTTTCTCCCAAATTGATAAGGGGTTTCATCCAGATTGAAAGTTGGAAAAGTCCATTGAAGATATTTAGTGGGTTAATTAACTGTCTGAAATTTCAAATCCATTAGGACTAAATGCTGAAAATGAATTGTAATTCAGATTTTCATCGGGTTTTTGGTTACATGAAATATAAGGTGGGAAATTAACAGATACACCAGTGGTATAAAGGTGCACAGTTCATTCAAGAAACCATTTTAACACTTTTATGTATTAAGTTGGCATGTTGCAAAAATATTTACACTTAATCGGTTAAAATCTGTCCAATAGTCAAAAAGTCGTGTATATAATTATATACTGCACACTCACACATTATATTATATATATTACGTATATTAACAAAATAAATGTTTTGTCCCTTCGAGCTAGTCTACAAATTACCACAAAAGAGGGGAACAAACACTTGTTAATAAATACATGTATAATTATGCTTACTGAATCACAGTTGTATATCTAGAGTAGCTGAGTGCTTTCAAAATATGTAACAAAAATATAAATATGAAAATAGGGGAAAATGATGTGAGATGTGTACATGAGATAAGGATTCAGTGTGTGAGGCACTTGAAGAATTTTAGGCTTGAGGGAAAAATGATACAGTGAGCTATGGGGAGAAAAAATATACTTGAAGTATTATATAGAGATTTATGTTGCTGATAAATATCTTTTTAGATATATACAAGGTGTTAACACAGATTTCTGAAGATAAAATGGATTAAGAACGTTGTTGTTGGTGTATGAAAGGAGAAAAAGAATTCTTACATTTTTCTGTGTAAAAATTCATTAATTTTGGATAAAAATAATTGAAATTTTATTATGATGACTTAATTAAGTTGAAGGAATATATGAATGGTAGAAAGAAATAATACTTGAATTGTAATATATTGCCTGGAAATTGGGTAAGTGATGTACCGTTGGTTAATTAATTCAAATTAAAGGCAGTGGAAACAAAGAGTCTGGCAAGATTTAAGTGCCAGCCCAATCAAATTTTTTCTCTCTTAAATTTTCTTTATAATTATCATATTCTAACATTTTGCTATTAGATTAGGTATAAGTTCTATAAAACAGTTATCGTTCAGTATGCATGTAAAAAAACTATCCTAAATGGAAGACTGTTGCCTTTTTTCTCCCATCTTTATGATGCAAATAGGATTAATTCATAAGTAGATAGATTAATTCAGCGTTAAAAGTGCTTATGCCAATATGCCTTTTTCTGTAGCTTTTATAATTTCTGTTTTATTCTTGCGCAATATATTATTTATACTTTATGTTGTTGGATAATGGGATTCAGTCAGGATCACAGTTTGACGTTTTGGATAACATTTTAGATATTTGATAATATTTTATATATTTAGGGTATAACTCCGATTGTGCATAATTTTAAACCTTTTGGATTTGTAAAATAAATTTATTCTTGTTTGAAATCGGAATGTGGATTGTTTAAATTCTTTTCATGTTGAACTTGTGAAATGAATTTTTTCTGCTTTGTTTGATATTGGAAGAGTTTATTCCAAATTTTTATGGGTTTTATACTACAGTATTTTAATAGAAAAATTGGGCTACCAACAGTTACATAAGAACCTGGGATGTTTAGGGTGTGGACTATCAGACGTAGCTGGTTTAAGGCATGTCTCTCTTGGTTCCAGTAGGTTGAAACTCTTTGCATGTTGGTCACAGGTGGCAAGTCAGAACACACTCATGCAACCAGTGCTAAGCAGGGCCCGCAGAATCTGGTTTTGACTTACTTGTTCATTTTAATCTGAAGTATTTCTTAACTTGATTGCATGATATTTAAATAGTAAACTCTTGCTAAATTTTCACGTAATTAATTGTCTGTACAGGCTTTTGGATAACCTGGGCAATACGGACAATGGATTTTGACGCCCCTGCTAAACAAGATAAGATGCCATATGCATGTAATTCGGCTATCTGATCAGGGTCTGTACTGTTTGCCACTGAATCAGTATTTATTTTGAAATTTTTCTTCTAAATAATTCATTGTTTTGTCCAGATTGAAAGAAAATTATTTAATTTCAAGACATATAGTGTGGGTACAGGGCTTAAACTTGCAAACTGATGATGACCTCAGCAGCTCTTGAAGATGTTACAGTTGAATGCGGCATACTTGAAAAATGCCACAGGGAGAAAAAAAAATGCACCCTGAATTGGGACCTAAACCTCTGACATTCAGAATATTGTTCTGCCTCTTGACACATCTTCTCCCTTAAAGATACTGAACAATTCTAAACAGTGACATTGGCAAGATTATAACTTAATTCCAGAAATTGAAATAAAAAAAAAAAAAAATAGAAAAAGACATTAAGTACTGATCTGTTAGAATTAAAAACAAGTGAACTCATTACTCAAATGGAAGCATTGAAATATCTCGTACAAAAAATGTGAAATTGGAATGCTTCATTAATGAAATGGCATATAAAACTGTTACAGTGAGAATTTTGAAGGGTTAGAATATTCACTTGTGTGATTTATGATGTAGTCATTTTTTAGCTCTTCTGTTTCGGAGAAAAAAGTCAATATAATAATGATAGCTGTCAGCCGTGGTCAAGGTAGTTGTTGTTGTTGTCGTCAAAAAACTTAAATATCGCTCATTTTTTCAAACATTTTAAAAGGTATCAACATGAAATTGGAAATACTTGATAAAAAGTTGCAAGTCATCTATTTCAAGGGGCATCATTTTGGAAGCTGTATATTTAGAGTTATGCCCCTTTTTCAATTTTTTTGTCAAATTTTTTTTTTTTAAGTGAAATGATTTCAAAGCGATGAAAGATATCAACTTAAAACTAATAATCATTATCACTCTAAAATTTTCTGACAAGGCACAGTTGTAAGACAAGGGGCATTATGAAAGCTGTAGAGTTATTTCCCTTTTAAACTTAGATTGTTTTTTTATTATCCAATTTGGGTAATTGATTGTTCTTGCCCTTAAAAGGCGAGCATTAATTTTACTCCACATGCAGTACACTTGTAATTTTTGGGAAATGTGATGATGAAGTGGTTATAAAGATAGAAGTTTTTTCTTTTTTTTTTGACGATAATGTCGAACATTTTGTTATATAATAAGGAAATTCAGTACATGATATGATACTGTCATATTTATTTTCCTTGTACAACTGTTATGCCATTCAGAATACTTTTTTTTAAGAAAAAACAAAAAAAACAACCCAAAAACAGCATAATTTGCAGTGGGTCTTTAAAAGCGTTATTTTTAAAAGCGTAATTTCTGTGTTCTTGAAGTGCTATTGAAAATGTATTAATTATTTTAACAGTTGTCCTTTATATTGTCTTCATGAGAATTGATTTCAATTAATATACAGCCTGTATGATACAGAAGTAGTTTGTTACACTTTTTGCTGAAATCTTTCATAAAAAATTTCATAAAAATTTGTTAGAATATAGTAATTTAAAAACAAACATTAAAAAATAAGAAAGAATTTAGCCCTTCATTTCCATTTAATATCTTGTTGATAAATGGATAAAGTCCATCTTTCAATCTGGACAATAAATAATAATTTTGAAAATTTTCCCCTAAAATGATGAATGGTTTTGTCCAGTGGGAAAGATGGACAAGTCCTATTTAAGAATTAGATATTTAGAGTGGTAAGGGATTGAATGTGCTGATGATATAATAGTTGAGGTGATACTGAGTAAAATATTATATATACAGTGTAACTATCTAAAAAAAAATTATCTTTGGTATGTTGATTGTTTGGTTTTTGTCATTATCATCAAGTCAAAAAATGGAAGGAAGTTATTTATCATATAACCATTTTGAACTGACAGCTAATACAGTAATTATTTCCTACTTGTTATCAATTGAGGTATTATGTTAGATAGGGATAATATTTGAAAATGTTGTTAGTCACAAATAGTTTGACTTATCGTTAAAATAAAGAAGATTCTTTGGACAATTTGAAAAAGCCAGTTTAAGTTACTAAATAAATGTTCAGAACCAACAGGAGCTTGACTAGCCCAAAACCTAGTGTATCAGGGCATTTTGTTATACATGTACAAGAAGGCTGCTTAGTGCTGTCATTGATAGAAAATTTGGTATCGGTATATCAGAAGCCAAATATTAGTGATATATCAAGTTATATAGCTTATACAGTGGAAACTATTTGAATATTACATGTGTAAAAAAACTGTCGTCACTGGTGCCGATAATATTTAACGGTACTATTATAGTGTGTAAATTACTAAACTGGTTAATTTTGTGTGAAGCTAAATTTAAATATATTTTAACTTTTAATGAAACTCGCTCCATTCTCCTATCATAGTTTACTATTATTCTAGATACAACTTCATTAACTCTGCTCTGGAGCCCATTTGTGCCTGAAATAATGCACGGAGGGGCACCTGAGGTCTTCCTCCACTGGCAAAGCTGGAATGTCGTCATATGACTTATACTGTATCGGTGTGACATAAAACCCAATTAGACAAGCAACTTCATTAAGAAAATGGTGGAATGATGTAATGCCAAGCATACATGTACTTCTAAATTCTTTAACTGCTTTCCAGCACTTATAATGTAAATGTAAGTACTATAAAAAAAACCAGTCTTTTCAATTATGTCAGAAGCAAACTATATTTTTCAGGTTGGCCTTAATGGGCTGATAATTATATCACGGGTATTATTTCAGCAGTGATAATAGGTTTACTAATTAGTGGTTTTAGATGACATTGTCTGTATAGGTAATTACTTTATCTCCATATAAATGAATTGAACTGTGCATGTGAGGTTAATGGAAATGCGAAATTTTTGTTTAGATAGGTGGCTAATAAGTAATTGAATTTTTACAAACAAAAAATGTGTTAACTTTTGTTTAGTGTTTTGTTTACTTTGTTAAATTTGTTAAAATGTTCTATTGTTGTTTTTGTTAAAGTGTGTGTTATCAATTCAATGGATCATATATTTTGGTATTTCAATAACAATAAACAATGTATTATATACAACTATTGCAATATAAATAGATCCATGTATGAATACATAAAGATAATGATAATATTACATACAAGGTACTGTGTTTTGTGGTTATTTTATGAATATACCATTTTCTTTTAAAAATAGATCCATTGAACTTTTTGAGAGTTTGAAGATTTTTGAATTGACTGATTATTATTAAAACGTGGGAAAATAGATATATTTCAAGTTTGATGGAATTATTTTGTTAAATAAGGTAATGCCACATCAATAATAATTATATTAACTTAGTTCTGTTTAATTGGTGTTAATGGTGATTAACTTTTGATTAGTACACAGAACCACAGCCGTTCGTCACATTTTCCTTGCCAATAATGGGTAAATATATCATAATTTAAAATAATCACCCATTGATCATCAAGAACAAAATTACTATCAAGCACTTGTTTAAACTATATAAAATATATATTTATATAGTATTGGCATGGCAATTGGCAAATGTGCTGAACGCCAGTGCACAGGACTTGTGAAGGTTTATTCTGTAATTTTAATGAACTTCGTATAGATTTCATCACAATTTTGCTTTTCGTCACATTATCCCTGTAACACTTACTATGATAACATGATGATTTAGGGGTGATAATATATGTCATAATAAATGGTCAAATAGTCATGGTGTCCAATGTAACCTCTGGGGAATGATGTAAGTTAGTTAACCATGATATTGAGATGAAAAAAAGAAATATCCCTCTGGGGACTGAAATGAAACTACTGTGTCTTGTTAAATTTTTGCCCGAGGTCGGTCGGCTAGAATGGCCAATTTTCCGAAAGTACATATGAATTTGCTTTTATAAATCTGGAATATCTCTTACAGACAAAAAATCAGTGATATATTTTATTAGTCTGGTATGTATTTTAATCATCTTGTATTTGAAGGCACATCATAAAATAATGTTTGGAAAAAAACACTTCTTCGATTTGAATTGCCAAACTTTGTATTGCTGTAAAATATATCCCAAACTTGGTATTAATATTTCAGTAGGGAAAATGTGGCGGGGATGTGAACATCTGTAAGACTATGGCAAGCCAATTATATAACATATAGACCCACAATAATGTAACATATAGACCCCCACAAACAACGATTCGCATTCAGAGTGTTTTCTCACTATTCAATTACAGATGTTCTGTCAGCCTGTCATTCACTTCATCAATTATTTGTGCAGAATAGTAAAAGGTCTTACAATGGTGTAGAGTTTTTCTCCCTATCTTCACTGTGATGTTCGGAGATGTCTGCATGGTTCCCTAGGTTCTCCTATATACAGAATTGATTGTGCAAACAATGATTTTGTATGTACACTTCATGTGATATAAAGACAATTGGCCTAGTGGTTAAGGTCGTTGACTTAAAACCATTTGTCTCTTAGTAGACGCTGTAGGTTTGAGCCGTGCCAGTATCTTCTGAATTAGGTTCTTCATGTGAGAAAGCTATCCAGCTAGCTGACACATTAGTGGTTCTACTCACATGCCTATTTGTGCCTGAAATAATGGCACCAATAAAGCTGGAAAGTTGTCATTATAAGGAACTATTTGTCCTAATTTACTTGTACTTTGTTAGTGCATGCAACAAAAAAAAAATGATAAGAAAACTTCTGTACAGGTATAGCATGAAGACATTTTGGACCCCTTACAGTGACTCGTTGGCATAGTACTCTAGAATTGGCATCAGGAGCCTCTGTGACAAAGTGGTTAACATTTCAAACTTGTTTACTCTTGGCTCTCATATCACTGGGTTCAAATCTCAGTAGGAACTTTTGATTCTTTTATGATAATAAAGAAAGGGTTTAGCTAGGTTGAGAAAGAATGGTGGCAGTGTGGAATCTTTAGTATACAACAGATTCTACCTAAGGCTTGTGATGCAGTCTATGCCAATTGAGATCTGCAGGTACATCTGACTCATTACAACACAATTTGGCATTAAAACATGATATTGTGTGAATAATTATGTTCTTTACATAAATGGGTATATATTTAAATAACAAGCTATTGTGAACAATATAAGGTAAAATGCTTTTAGTGTTTTAAAAAATGGTGTATCATATAACTGTGAGTAATAAAGGTGAATATGTCCTTTACATTAAGTATAGACCAGAAAAATAAAAATAGTCACAATTTACAAATCAGAAATCTTATTCTTGAGTGACTAGAATTTAAGTCCTTAAATTTCTTACTTAAGGTAGTCATATATATAATCAGTTTAGTAAAAACAATGTTTTTGGTTTTTTTTACTACAGAATTTAATTTATATTATCTTCATGAGCCTCAAGTTCATTTAACAAGTGTTAAACTGTCGGGGGCAAGTGTGAATTTTGATGACTGATAAAATGTCTCATTTCGATTAGTGATAAAATGTTTCGTATTCAAAATGCTCGCTGAAATTTTGTGCTAAAAATAGAAAACTTGCAGCTTTAACAAAACGTACACGTCCCTGTTGTACCATTACTAAGTTTGATCTGCTGTTTTACAGTAATGCCTGATAATAAAGATTGTCTGTACCAAAAATAACAACAATATTTTACGATCAGATGGTGTGGCTCGGAGACATTTATATTGAGTGGGTGTTTTGTATAATGGAATTGTGTTAAAGAATAGGATTTTAAATCCTGCAGGAATTTTTCTTTGCGTTGTATTTGTATTTTTTTTATGTTTGTATTTTTAGCTCACCTGTCACAAAGTGACAGGGTGAGCTTTTGTGATCGCTTTTCGTCCGGCGTCCGTCCGTCCGTCCGTCCGTCCGTCCATCCGTCCGTCGTCCGTCCGTCCGTCAGTAAACTTTTGCTTTAAATGACATCTTCTCATAAACCACTGAGCCAATTTCATCCAAACTTCACAGGAATGTTCCTTTGGTCGTCACCTTTAAAAATTGTTCAAAGAATTTAATTCCATGCAGAACTCTGGTTGCCATGGCAACCGAAAGAAAAATCTTTAAATATCTTCTTTTAAACAACCCTAAGAGCTAGAGCTTAGATATTTGGCATGAAACATCTTCTAGTGAGTGTCTACCAAGTTTGTTCAAATAAAAGCCCTGATGTCAAAATTGGCCCCGCCCCGGGGGGTCATTGATTTTCCCTATATGCATATAGTAAAAACTTAAAAAATCTTCTTTTAAAGAACCAAAAGAGCTAGAGCTAAGATATTTGGCATGAAACATCTTGTAGTGAGTGTCTACCAAGTTTGTGCAAATAAAAGCCCTGGGGTCAAAATTGGCCCCGCCCCGGGGGGTCATTGATTTTCCCTATATGCATATAGTAAAAACTTAAAAAATCTTCTTTTAAAGAACCGTAAGAGCTAGAGCTTAGATATTAAGCATGAAACATCTTCTAGTGAATGTCTACCAAGTTTGTTCAAATAAAAGCCCTGGGGTCAAAATTGGCCCCGCCCCAGGGGGTCATAGATCTTCCCTATATGCATATAGTAAAAACTTAAAAAATCTTCTTTTAAAGAACCCAAAGAGCTAGAGCTTAGATATTAAGCATGAAACATCTTCTAGTGAGTGTCTACCAAGTTTGTTCAAATTAAAGCCCTGGGGTCAAAATTGGCCCCGCCCCGGGGGGGTCTTTGATTTTCCCTATATGCATATAGTAAAAACTTAAAAAATCTTCTTTTAAAGAACCATAAGAGCTAGAGCTTAGATATTTGGCATGAAACATCTTCTAGTGAACGTCTACCAAGTTTGTTCAAATAAAAGCACTGGGGTCAAAATTGACCCCGCCCCAGGGGGTCATAGATTTTCCCTATATGCATATAGTAAAAACTTAAAAAATCTTCTTTTAAAGAACCCAAAGAGCTAGAGCTAAGATATTTAGCATGAAACATCTTCTAATGAGTGTCTACCAAGTTTGTTCAAATAAAAGCCCTGGGGTCAAAATTGGCCTCGCCCCAGGGGGTCATTGATTTTCCCTATATGCATATAGTAAAAACTTCAAAAATCTTCTATTAAAGAACTCAATAAGCTAGAGCTAAGATATTTAGCATGAAACATGTTCTAATGGTTGTCTACCAAGTATGTTCAAATAAAAGCCCTGGGGTCAAAACTGGCCCCGCCCGGGGGGGGGTCATTGATTTTCCTTATATGTGTATAGCAAAAACTTAAAAATCTTCTTTGAAAAAACCCAAATAGCTAGAGTTTAGATATTAAGCATGAAAGATCTTTAAGTAAATATCTACAAAGTTTGTTCAAATAAAAGCCCGGGGGTCAAAACTGGCCCTGCCCCAGGGGTGTCATTGTTTTTAACTATATGTGTATAGTAAAAACTTTAAAAATCTTCTTTTAAAAAACCCAATGAGCTAGAACTTAGATGTTTAGCATGAAACATCTTCTTATGGGTGTCTACCAAGTCTGTTCAAATAAACAAATAAAAGCCCTTGGGTAAAAATTGGCCCGGGGAGGGGGGGCCTATATACAGGTGAGCGACCTCAGGGCCATCATGGCCCTCTTGTTGTGTTATTGTAGTAAGTTTTATTATCATTTTATGAAAAGATAGATCTATTTTATTATATACATGTATGTATGTATGATATATTTGTTTTATGCTGTTGATATTTATATACTAATAATATATGTGAGAGATTTTGCTATTTGAAACATCTGAAAAAGCGAACTTTCTGATTTAAGGACATTTTTGGAAGTTTTCACATTTTTGGAAGTTTTCACATAGACACTGAAATGATGATATAGGCAAAATTGAAACTGTTCAATAGAATTTCTTAAAACTTGGCATGTTGTTAGAATATGACAATTGAAATATGTAAGGCGAAACAAATTTGGGGGTCACTGATCTTACTTCTGATTGATGAACATTATACGTGTAGTTAACTTGGAGCTAGTCACTTTAGGTTAAAAGTCTAAAGAAAACCCATGACATTGGAAAATTTTTCAAATATATATATCAAGTGAATCTATTGAAATGGATAAATCTGCAAAGGATAGTAAAAAATGTACTCAGAAATATATTGAATGTCAAATTTCTGTGCGGGTTCTTACATGATTTGAGTACATTTGACTGAAAAGCTTTTGCAACGCTTTTTGATGGGTGGAAATGGGGGGAGGGGGGAATTGAAAATTATGTCTTCCAAGGTGAGGCTAATCTAAGGCTGCTTCTATTTAATTTTCCAACTGAAAACTCTGCTTTATTTATATTTTGTGCTTATTACAATAAATTCTTCAGTTTTAAACAGAAGTTATTTTCTCTCTATTTTCAGATAGGACAAATATTTAACATTTAGGAAATTTGGAGACCAAAAAACCGGCAACACTCAAGGAGTAAATTAAAGAACAACAAAATTGACAGTTATTGTATCTTAGAAAGACGCTGCAACACTGTCTTTGAGATATGGCATTGTTAATTGTAAGTGATACATTCAACGTTAGAAACTGAATTATCCCCAGGACCAAATAAAAGATCTTCCCGAGGAAAATATGGCAAGTTTTATTATCGTTCAATAAGGAATATTTCGAAGACAAGGGAATTTTTATCGTTCAGTAAGGAATAACGAAGACACAGGGATTATATAACGAGTTTGTAAGTACTAAGTAAACAACAGTGGATTTTTGGTTTGGATTTGAAATTTTTGCTTTAAATGCGGAATATACACGGCAGAATTTGAAATTTTTGCTTTAACTGTGGATTATACTAGGTGCATTATGTGGCTATAATGTTTCCCTGATAATTGTTAAAGGGTGGTAAAAAATATCTGATTCTAGTAATAAGTTGCAATGTCTGTGACTTTAACCTCAGAATCAATATTAAAGAACTTGGAATTAAATGTGTCTGAAAATTATTACAGAGAAACTCAGTGAATTGAATGGAATTAATTAGTGGCACAAGGCAAATTAAGAGATGATTTGTATGATAAAATAAATGTTTTAGAACTTTATCGAAGGAGGCAGGTTAGTGACAAAGTGGAAAATATTTTACAAATTGGTGATAGTTAAACAGAGATATAAGAGGAAATTAATGATGCAAAAGAGGAAATAACTATAGGAAAGAGAAAAATAACCAAAAAGTAATAATATAAAGGGAGGTAATAAAGTAAAAGAGAAGACAAATTAATTCAAGGGAGGTAATTAAAAAGAGAAAAAAATATGTTATGAAAGGGGAAAATTAGGTGATATAAGCAATAGAAGAAGGCAAAAGTGTAATTTAAAGGGAGGTAA
The DNA here is from genome assembly GCF_026571515.1 of Ruditapes philippinarum. NCBI lineage: Eukaryota > Metazoa > Mollusca > Bivalvia > Venerida > Veneridae > Ruditapes > Ruditapes philippinarum. The sequence goes on from NW_026861313.1 coordinate 42,414, forward strand.
GAAAGTAAAAAAAAAAAATGGCGGAGTAGTAAAAAAGGGGAGGTAATAAAGAAAGGGACAAGTTATTGATATTGAAGGAAGTAGAAGATAAAGTTATAACAAGGGGAGATAATAAACATAGGGAAATAAAAAAAGGAGGTAACAATACAAACCTAAAGGGCTAAAAATAATTAAAAAGGAAGGTAAGATGCAGGAGATTAAAGATCAGTGTGAAAGTTAAAAAAAGGAAGTAATAAACAAAAGGAATAGGAAAGTAATTGAAAAAAGAGGCAATTATATAAAGGTGAGAAAAGGCAGATAATTGCAAAGGAGAAGTGTAAATGTTTTACTGTATGAGGAAATTTTTTTAAGGAAAAAAAGGACATTGATCGACAGACTTAAATAAATAAGCTAGTAAGTCGCTTTACACTTAAGGAATGGTGTGAGAAAAGAGTTTTAATTAGCAACAAGCCAATAAAATTACCAGCAAGTGCATAGAAACGTCAGAAAGTGCACAGAATCAGCGACAAGGATATTTAAACACCAGCAAATCAACCCAGAAACACAAGACAGAGCAATTTAATAATGGCTGGAGAGGTTGCACCGTGGAATTTGCTTCAGATAGCCTTTATTGTGGTATATCCGGCATGGCTCTGTTTTACACGCATGCCATCAGGTAAATATTCCTTTCATATTCTAAAAAAATCTTATTGAGTGTCTCTTAGGGCTTCAATTAACGGGAATATGAACGTAAATTATCTTTAAGATTTGTATCTGTACATCGAAAAATTAAGGTCAAAGACTTACAGCCCATTTTGCAATTTTTTTTGTCATATTCTTTACTCTATCCTGTTAATGTTTGAAGACTTTAATTCTGACGCTATCCTGTTTCAATAGGAAAGTCCTGAAGTATACCATTAAAAAGACCCTTACTTTGCTAAGAAGCATCATATAATTATTTAACCTTCCATAGTATATTTTATGCCATTTAAGTGCCTAAAATTACAGTACAATAAATATATAATTTGATAGTCTATGCTTTATCCCCTCTTATTTAGATGGTAAGATTTCAGGCAAATGGCTAAAGTGCACATATTGAAGGAAAAATAAAACACTGGTATTTTAGGACCAATATTGGTGCATTGAATGCTAAAATACCAGAATACTAAAATACCCAGACTGCAATCAATAGAATATTCTCCCTTGAATTTTATCTCTGGTTATATAACCAGAATTATTTATGATATTAATTATTGTACAGCTATTTTATGTGTGCAAGATTAGCAAAACACGTGCTGCAGAAATTTCCAGCAATCTGCTCTGCTCAGTGCTTTTATACTTTGACTGCCACTCACAGTATAAAAATTTGTTTGGTTTTGTTTGATGTCCACTTTAAATGCATTTGTGGTCATATCCTGGCATTTGATCCACCTAACTTGCTTTCTTGGACAAGTAATAAGTAAATATTTCTTTGCAAGTGACCTAAAAATTATCTGGCATGATTTCTGAGTCTGTGGTAAGAGACAAATGACCATTATAGACTCAATGTCCAATATCATTTGTCACAGAGAAATTTAGCCTTGCCCAAGGATATCGAAGCAGTGACTCCAGGATAACAAATCTCATATTCTCCCTATATTGAGCCAAGCAAGCAGGTTCAGTACAAATTATATAGTTTAAAAATACTGACAAAGCATTAAAGTCAATTATATGAATGATCATAAGTTCAAGTATGATGTTTAGATTATGAGTACAATAATCTTTGTCACAAACCGGACACCATTTGACAAGTCTAATACAGCAACCATAGGGTTAAAAATAAAGAAAATGCTGACATTCAAGTGACATACCTTTTTAAGACTGCCCAAAAGCTGAACTACTCTTACTTAATATACTGATTGCAAAATCTGATGATAGAATATTGTGTGTTTGTATTTTTCAGGCATGTCCCTGCTGGCAGCGTACATATTTCTATTTGTCCTCTGTATACCACCTGTATTTATACAGCTGAAGATTGGCAATCATCAACAGAAAGGCATTGTCGGCTTACTTAGTAAACATTTACCTATACTTAAAGGTAACTCTTAATGAACATTTACCATTAAAAGGTAACTTCAAATGAGCATTTACCTATACTTAAAGGTAACTCTTATGCACATTTACCTTTAATTAAAGGTAACTCTTTAATTTAAGGTAACTCTTTTAAATATTTAGTCTTACTTAAAGGTAACTATTAATAAACATTTACCTTTAAAGGTTGAACTCTTAATGAACATTTACTCTTACTTAAAGGTAAACTCTTAAAGGTTTACTCTTACTTAAAAGTAATTCTTAATGAACATTTACCTTTACTTTAAGGTAATTCTTAATGAAAATTTACCTATACTGAAAAGGTTACTCTTATGAACATTTACCCATACTTTAAGGTTACTTTTAATGAACTTTTACCCTTATTTAAAGGTAACTATCCTCATTGAAGGGTAACTATTATGAACATTTACCTATATTTAAAGGTCACTCTTTTTGAACTTTTACCTTTACTTTAAGGTAATTTTAATCACAGTGAATTCAATTTCTGCATAGCAATATGGTTTTGGTGACATAGATATTTGTTGTTACTGAGAGATGTTGCTTGAAGAGAGGTTGAAATGACTGTGAGGAATTGTTATATAGAGATTACAGTGTTCTTCAATTGTTGAAATAGATATTCAATTTTCTTGCAATACACATTTGAGCTGTGTCATGACAAAACCAACATAATGGGGTTTGCGACCAGCATGGATCCAGACCAGCCTGCGCATCCGCGCAGTCTGATCAGGATCCATGCTGTTCGCTTACTAACCCTATTACAAGTAGAGAAACTGATAGCGAACAGCATCAGATGCGCAGGCTGGCCTGGATCCATTCTGGGCGCAAACGCACTGTTGGTTTTGTCATGATGCGGCTCATTTAACCTTCAAACGATTTGCAATTAATGTATAAGGCCTATAGACTTTCGTGATTTTATTCAAAATTGATAATCTATTTCCTAGTTAAAGGATTCAGGATGTTTTTAAGTGTTTAGTGATGCAATAGATGGTGCAAGAGCGAGATAACAAATGTTGCTGTTTACATTGTCTCGATCAAATTATCTATTATCCCCAAATTGGTTTTATTCACTGCTCTTGACTTAAAGATCTCTTGTTTTCCAGAATTGCAGCTTTTTACATGTATGTTCAGGGATTTTTTTTGGCTTATTTTATAGCCGATATTCGGTCATATTCCCAATTGAAAAAAGTATCTTTTTTTCCCAATCCATAGGAAAAAATTCCCAATTTAAAGTTACAAAACAAAAACATTGAATAACAAATTCTAAAATCTTTGAAAATAAGGACTTCTTCACTGTTATGGTACTTAAATGCTTGAAGATGTGGTCCTAGATGTGATTCTTTGCATTCATTTAATCATTGCAAAATTTAAGTCATGCATTTTTCCCCAATTTTTAACAAGACATTGGTGAAATTCCCAATTCCATGGGTATGGGTCATGTTCCCAAAATCCTGGAAAAAATCCCTGATGTTGAAATAATTAAATTTTTATTGTGCATGGATTTCACAGTAAATTGCATTCTGATTGAAAACTACATGACCATGGCACAGAAGTGAGTATTGTTAAATAGGTTGACATTGATAGTTATTGATTAAACACCTCGAAAATTTATAACCTGAATCGATATGTGACATTATGTTGAAACATTCCTCATGCATGGAAATGAGAAATATTAATTACAACTGTAATTTCACAGTGATAATACTGATTCAGCAAAACCAATCAATTTTTCATGCTCGTATATTTAGTGTTGACACATAAATGTGGATTAATTATTAGATATCAATGATTGGTTGCACACTTTTTTTAACAAAAGTCTTGTTATACATCAAACTCCCATGAATTTTAGGCCACTTAAACCAGTGAGGACCAAGACCCATAACTCTTGCCTATTGTTGATTATACATACCTTGAGGCCCTTATTGTAAACTAAGAAAGATCTTAAGTATACAAGATTTTTTTCATCAAAATATGTTAGAAACTTCACACAGTCGTCTTTGATGTCCTAGTATTAGGTCTCTAACTAAGACCTCTAACTCTAGCATGAATATTTACTTAATTTTTCCCCCTCTCTGACCTGAAAAGATGATAGAAAATTGACAGCCAATTTAGTAAATTACTGTGGACAACTAGAAGCTTTACTGTGAAGTCCATAATGCCTCTCCATATGTATTAACTCCCATGAACAAACTGTTGAAACTTTGAAAAGTCTGCTGCACTGATTGATAAATTGTTTATATCTTGATTGTTTACAGGCATTGTTTTTCTTGACCTCTTCAAATTTGATTGAACTCAAACTTAATATAATACAGATATGACCTTGACCGTTATGAGATCTTAAAGTTTGAGGCAAAATTTTCAATGTAAAGTATGTATTATTGAAAAATTTAGCTTAGTAAAGTCACATCAAGATTTTCTTGATTTTGATTTCACTTGTCATACAGTAAACTTAAATTAAGTAAGGGGCATATGTGTAATGTTTATGAACTTTATGTGTTTACCATTCCTTTGTTTTGTGTTTTCAGGTGTTGGTATAACATTACTTATACAGCTCTTTCTGGTATGTGTGTACATGGTTCCCTTGGTAACACATTATGGAATGTACGCCTTTATCGCCATAGCAAAAACTCCCTACGTCTGGGGCACACATGACAATACGTGGAACACGCAGCCGTGTCCAGGTCACGTTGAGGTCGCATCTAACGTGTAAGTATACCCCGGCTGTAAACATGGATATTGCTCATGTCATAGGGTGAGAAAAATGTGCAGCCTGACCGTGACTCAAACTTGGGACCCTCGGAATACCGTATGCGGCTCAACTAACTGAGCTATCCGGCCGCTTACACACTATCTCCCCGAAATAGTGAACAGTTCTGAACCTTGACACTCATGTTAAGGATTTTACTTTTTCAAATCCATGAATTTTAATATAACAAAGGTATTGTAATATTGTTGATAAAATCAGGTTTGGTCTTGCCAGGTGTACAGGTGTGTTTTCCTTTAAATGGACTTGTCCATCTTTCAATCTGTACAAAACCATGCATATTCATTATTATGGATAAATTTACTGACTGAAGACTGTGATAATTGGTGGAATCTGTTAAAATCTAAAGGTTTAAAGCTGCATGCCTCCAGGTGAGCCAAAATATTTCAAGAAATTCAATCTTTAGAGAAATGTATTAAGATCTTAAGAAAAGTAAAAAGATTCAATATTTGATTAATTATTTACATGTTACGTGAGTTTTATGACTGATGTTGCTGTATCAATCACTGTAATTATACTGCCTTACTAACGCAGTAAGAGATATTTATGTATATTTTGACCTCTTTTTGTTAATTTACGTGGATTGTAAGTGCTGTTTGTAATCTGTGAATTATTTTCTTTGGTCTTTTCACAGTATTTTACTTTCACATACATTTTCAAAATTTTCACAAATCTGGAGGCATGCTGCTTTAAAGGGTTTATCAGCTTAACAGGTCACATTATATAGTTCTTAATGATTTCACTTTCAACTTAGAGAATGATTTCATGAACCCAATTCTAACACACTATTTATAAATTACATATGATCATCCATCCAAACGTGCAAAGATCTTATTCTCACTCCTGTCTTTTAAGCTGTTAAAAAAAACCCAAAATACCCACACACTGCACTGGAAAAAAACAACAACAAAGGATACTTATGTCATCATGGTTAGATACTTTAAGTACATTCAGAGTATTATAAACCACATTAAATGTCACACAAAGGTTGTGAATGTTACATTGACATTTGTATTTGCCTGGTAATGTTGAATGTTGCTCTGACTATTATAACTTTATAATCACAATATAAATATATATCGAGGATTGACAGCAAAACTGCCGTAACTTATATATGAAATAAAGAAGGATTACAACAGTTTTGCAATCAACCCTCTATATGCTAAGTTTAGCTATAATAAGTCAATATGTAAATATATAATTATATAAATAAATCAATTTTGAAGATAATTATAGACATGTATTAAAAGCAAAACAAGAACCAGGCCGACCTGAACATTTGTGCAGTCTTACGAGGTTCAAATTTATCTTGACATCCCCAAAATTGAAAATGGACAGTTCCAAAAAAAAAAAATATGATCAGTCCATTTAAGATATTGAGCAATGTTAATTATGCATATGTGTCTTGATGTTTTTTCTTATTTCCCATAAAAGTTGCTTTTTGTTGTATTTTTTTTTTTTTTGTGAATTTACATTCAATATTGAATTTGATTTCTTTTTTTTTCCAGTAAACTTGGTGTGATCTATGATACTCCAAAATCTGCAGACCTACTTCCAGAATCTCAATTTTTCCAGTAAGTATGGACAAGCTTGAAAGTCACCATTTGACCAGTACATTGTCAGTGTTCCTTAAAACCAGAATTTTTTCTATGCTGCCGAAGCGCCACGTATATATATCACACAGTCTGTCAATCTTACTTTGGTTGACACAAACTTGTCTCAAAAACGCTGACAACTGTTAATACCAACCTGTTGTGCCATATTACCTGACAAAAATCTTAACAACAAATGAATAATTCAGCTTAACTGAATATAAAAAACGTACATAATAAATAAATTTACTGCAACCATGAATATAGATTGTATTATTCTGGAACTAGATATTCTGGTCTGTACCGGCAGCCGGTATAAGAGTCTTATAAAGTTATGGTAATAAAATGAAATATAAACATTGCAAAATTACATCATTGTAAAATATATGAGCCGCATCATGACAAAACCAACATAATGCGTTTGCGACCAGCATTGATCCAGACCAGCCTGCGCATCCGCGCAGTCTGATCAGGATCCATGCTGTTCGCTATCAGTTTCTCTATTTGTATGTTAGCAAACAGCATGGATGCTGATCAGTCTGCGCAGATGCACAGGCTGGTCTGGATCCATGCTGGTCGCAAACCCATTATGTTGGTTTTGTCATGGTGCGGCTCATATTTTATGCGTGCATTTCAGTTGCGAGTATCTACAGATATCTGGGAATATATCGGATGTACGAGGGTTTCCCGTCTGGACATTTTCTCAAGAAGTAAAAAACTTCAACGGCTCAATTCTTCCGATGGCCATGGTAGCTGCATGGTTATTCATATTTCTAGCCCTAGCATTCGGACCTCGAGTCTGCGGATGGGTAAGTGGTTATTTCAAGTCAATTTAAAATATTATTTCACCCATTGTGAATTTGCATAATGTTGCTGCTTTGTCCATCCGTCCCCTTTACTTGTTCGGGACATAACTCTGAAACTTCAAGAGGTATCAACAAGAAACTTAGATAGATCTCATTGTGTAGAAGTGCAGTGCAAAAGAACATTAACTCTGCCCTGACTAATTTGGAGTTATTACCCTTTGTTCATTTTTACACTGTGAACATTGTATGGTACATACCTCTGAAACTGCACAAGATATCAACAAGAAGTAGTTTCTGTGTGTCGGGGAGCATCACCCAGTTCAACCGGCTCTTGTTAGCTCGACTATTCGAAGAATATGAGAGCAATTGTAGTCTCCCCGGCGTCCGTGTCGGCGTCTGCATTGGTTAAAGTTTTTTGTAAAGTCAAATATCTCAATTATAACTTGAGATATTCAACTGAAACTTACAATACTTATTTATAGTAACAATGTACATCAGATTGACAAGTTGGGTAACTCTGACTACAATAATGACAGAATTATGCCCCTTTTTAACTTAAAAATTTTGGTTAAAGTTTTTTGTAAAGTCAGATATCTCAATTATTGCTTGAGATATCAAATTGAAACTTACAATACTTATTTATAGTAACAAGGTACATCAGATTGACAAGTTTGATAACTCTGCCTACAATATTGACAGAATTATGCCCCTTTTTAACTTAGAAATTTTGGTTAAAGTTTTTTTGTAAAGTCAAATATCTTAATTATTGCTTGAGATATTAAATTGAAATTTAAAATACTTTTTTTATAGTAACAATGTTCATCAGTTTGCAAAATTGCATAACTCTGCCTGCAATATTTGCAGAATTATTTGCCCCTTTGAAACTTAGAAATTTTGGTTAAAGGTCTTCAAAGATATTTACTTGAAACTTTACACATGCACTTAGGGTCATAATTGGAGGGTCATAACTGTATGTCACTGACCAAGTTCCATAACTCTATCTTGCATTAAGGCTGATTCATATCCCCTTTTCTACTTAGTCTCTTGGTTAATGTTTACATGCATTTTTTACATATCTCAATAACTATTAAAGATATTTATTTAAAACTTCACATATGCATTAGGGTCCATAAATTGTAGGTCACTGACAAAGATCCATAATTCTATCTTGCAATTTAGGCTGATTTTTCTCCCCTTTTTCAACTTAGAAATTCATGGTAAAGTTTTGCTTGTAAGCTGTTATCTCAATAACTACTGAAGGGTTTGTGCCTTTTTTTGGGACAATTTTATGCATTCATAATAATAATGCAGTGATTTACTTGATAAAACATCTTAATAACAAGCCTTTGTACATTTTCTGTCAAATTTATGTATTCATAGGTAATTAGTATTATTATACTCAATAAAACACTTTCCTATGACATTACCTTCCGTATAGTCAAGCCAATACTGTATAATTAGACTCCCTCTAAGGCCTATAACATGAATTTATAAAAAAAAATTAGCCCTTTTGTGAACTTAAAAAATTTAACATTATCAAGGCTCTTTTACTATCAAGCACTTAGAATAGTCGAGCGTGCTGTCCTACTGACAGCTCTTGTTTAGAAAAGAAATTGACAAAAAGGTGAAATGTAGCAGGCCAGTTAATTGACAACTTATAATAATTGGCAAATAATGTGCATGGAAGAAGCAGAAAAAAACAACAAACAAACAAATATAAACCTTTACTCTACTGTGTAATAATTGGTAAGAATGAGGACAAGATTTTGGTAATATATTCATAATTATAATAATAACTTGAAGAGGTTAGAAGTACAATATACATAGAGTAAAAATGTTTATTTTATCTTTTTCATTTCAGATATTGTTTGTGCTAGGCCCAGCATTCCTGGCACTGTTATTTACAGTACTGGGTTATGGATACAGTCACCTAGATAGTAACGGTTCTAACACATTCCTTTACGAGTTATATAACCTCGATATGACCCAGTTTCATAATCTACACAATGAAAATACACCACTAGTAAGGGTAAGTCAGTGTCTCAAAACTTTCATGTTCGAAATTTGATTGTATTATTATAAAAAAATGTCTCCTCATAAACCACTAAGCCAATTTCATCCAAACTTCACAGGAATGTTCCTTTGGTGGTCACCTTTAAAAATTGTTCAAAGAATTTAATTCCATGCAGAACTCTGGTTGCCATGGCAACCGAAAGAAAAAACTTAAAAATCTTCTTTTAAAGAACCAAAAGAGTTAGAGCTAAGATATTTAGCATGAAACATGTTCTTATAAGTGCCTACCAAGTTTGTTCAAATAAAAACCCTGGGGTCAAAATTGGCCCCGCCCCGGGGGGTCATTGATTTTCCCTATATGCATATAGTAAAAACTTAAAAAATCTTCTTTTAAAGAACTCAAAGAGCTATGGCTAAGATATTTATCATCAAACATTTTCTAATAGGTGTCTACCAAGTTTATTTTCAAATAAATCCCTGGGGTCAAAATTGGCACCGGTAGATTGCCCCAGGGGGGTCATTGATTTTCCTTATATGTGTAAAGCAAAAAAACTTAAAAAAAATCTTCTTTGAAAAAACCCAAATAGCTAGAAGTTAAAATATTAAGCATGAAACATCTTTTAGTGAGTGTCTACAAAAGTTTGTTCAAATAAAAGACCTGGGGTCAAAATTGGGCCCGTTCCCGGGGGTCATTGATTTTCTTTTATATGTGTATAGCAAAAACTTAAAAATCTTCTTTGAAAAAAACCCAAATAGCTAGAGTTTTAGATATTAAGCATGAAACATCTTCTAGTAAGTGTCTACAAAGTTTGTTCAAATTAAAAGCCCTGGGGTCAAAACTGGCCCGGCCCCAGGGGTGTCCATTGTTTTTTAACTAAATTTGTGTATAGTAAAAAACTTTAAAAAAATCTTCTTTTTAAAAGCCAATGAGCTAGAGCTTAGATGTTTTAGCATGAAACATCTTCTTATGGGTGTCTACCATAGTTTGTGCAAATAAAAGCCCTTGGTTGAAATTGGCCCTGATAACGTTGGGGGGGTGGGAGTTTGGGGGGCCTATATACAGGTGAGCGACCTCATGGCTATCATGGCCCTCTTGTTTCTTATTGAATATAGAAGGACCAAAAGTGTGTGTTATTAGTGCCTGAAATAATGCATGGAGGGGCACCTGCGTTTTCCTGACTAGGAAAGCTGGAAAGTAACCATATGACCTTTGAAATGAAAAAGGAGAAAATAACCCCCCCCCACACACAAAAAAACCCCACAAAAATTAACAAATATATGGGTGTTACCTTAAACCCAACCAGATGATGTTTAATTGTGCGCTTATTATTAATTAACTCTTTTTAACTCTTCTAGGATTGGGTGTCAGGTTTCAGACTAGTGATGGACTCAGTTCCGGTGTGGACGGCTATATTACCAACCATGGGCAAGATGACCGGAAATGGTCGTCTCAGTAGGAACATGTAAGTATCTTGACTTTGGCTTTATACGGCATTTATTTTAGTTTGATTGTGTAGGAAGCTAAAAGCTTATAGACATTAGTTTGATTTTGTATGTAGGAAGCTAAAAGCTTATAGACATTAGTTTGATTGTGTATGTAGGAAGCTACAAGCTTATAGACTCGCTTTTGGATCTGTTCCTGGAAACAACCAGTACTAAGCAATGAGTGTAAAGTTTCTTGCTCAAGGAAACAATGACTTGCCCCTGATGGGGTATGAACCCATGCGGCTAGTGATCATGAGATTACTAGTCTGATGCGTTAACCACTCGGCCATGCCACCACTTATCTTGCATGTTCTTCAATGTTCTGTTTATGTTTGAATATCAATTTTTAAGAAACTGACACTTCTGATGTGATTTGTCTTGCAATTTTTATGACTTGGAGACATTATTATTATTGAAATAAATTTGCCTAACAAACCTGTCCAAGAAGTGTCAGAAATAATATTAAAAAAGAAGTTTGAAATAGAAATTTTCTGAATCTAAAATGTAGTTTGAAAATAGTTAAGAAAGTTAATCAAACAGAAATTCAATGGATTATCACTATAAAAACAAATTAGAAAAACGAGAAATTATTATTATTTTAATTTTCAGTAAAAAGTTGTGAGCAAAAAATAAAAAAAAGCATCTTCAAGTTACATGTTCTAAATCCATTTCCACAACATCGTTAATACACATGATTGTCCTTTCTACAGAACAAAAAATTACTTAATTCTGAAGCTAAATATGCCTTTGGTTTATACAGAATTTTTTTAAGTTCAATTGTGTAGAAAGTTTTGTCTAATAGCTTACAGACAGACTGACAAATCTGTTCCTGAAACCAACCAGCACCAAGGATTGAGTGTAAGGTTTCTTACTCAAGGAAACAACGGCTCACCCCTGTTGGGGTTAAAACCCCTGCAGACAGTGATCCTTAGATTATTTGTCTGAGATGTTTGCAGCCACCAAAATGTGCCTTTTACATTGCAGTTCATGGTTATTTATTATCCTGGTATATGCAGCAACATGCCAGCTTCCTCAGTTATGTATGGCACCTTACATTGGTAATCTACAACAAGTTCTTCCAAATCAGCTGTTTAAAATTGTCGGTAAGTGATAAATCTATATTATCTGTATTGTATGAGTCTGTGTCTGTAACTTGCCTTGAGTCTGACTGCACATGTAACTTTTGACGAAATTAGAAAATTAAATATGCCCAAATAACAGAAGAAATTTATGAACTCTGGTTAGCGGTCATAATTAAAGTTGAAAGTGAAACAAAAAATCAAAATACAAGAATTACTAACAATAGAAATTTCAACCCCCTTGAAAACACATTGCAAAACACTTTCTTACTTAAAAAAAAAAACACAAAAATTAACCACTCACTACAACAGAACACTCTTTTACAAACCATTAAATTACATCATAATAAGCTCTGAGCACAGTACTATCACCACATCCTTCCTAGGCAGTTGCCTTTACTTTTGCAAGGAACTGATTACTTCGGTATGGAAGAGTAGAGGTACATTGTGAATGACCGTAGAAAGTATTTCATGATCAATCACAACAGAAGTGACCTGCACCGCTGTGGAATCAAACCCAGGTCACCCGATTCACAGTCAAATGCTCTATCTATCTAGCTAAACAATTCTTAAGTATATTTTTCTTAAAAGTTGAATGACCTTGACATTCCCTGTTTATGTATCAGGAATGTGATAATAGCATAGTATGACAAAAACATCTCTTGTTATTCAGGGAGTGTACATGCATTTAGCACATACATTTAGTACTCTCATTTAGCACATGAAAAGCTTTTAATACATCTGTTGTCATGACAATGTGAAGCATTTTCCATGTGATGATATTAAATGTTCATGCTTTATTTTTGATACATTTGGATGATATTTATGTTTTTGTCCTCTTTTTAATTCCATTTTCCTTTGATTCTGAATTTATCGCTTTTACTTCTAGATATACATAATCCATAAATTGAATTTGCATTTCTAGGGGCAAGAAATTAATAAATGCATGGTGTGGCATTTCAGTGAGGATTCTATTATACTTTTATTAGATAATTTAGAGTGCTAACAAAATCATGTGCAAATAAATAATTCATAAATTTTTGCAAAGTATTTTTTGTCAGATGCCATTATAATCATGAAGGATTGTATTTTTTTTATGTACAAAGAGAAATGTACTTAGATGTTAAGAAAAGTAAAATAATTTTAAGATTCCTGGGGGCCTATTTGGCCTGGTGTTTATGGTTGATTACTTCAAATCTCTTACCCCTCACTGCTGTGGGTTTGAATACAGACAGGGACTTTGATTTTTTTCAAGTGGAGAATCTATCCAAATCAATGATTCTTTCGCATGTGCCAGATATTTAAAGAGATATACATAAATTTACAAAAAAAATTAATGTAGTGAAATGAGCAGTAACATCTTGTTTAATGTGATATTCTTGAGTATTTTCAGTTTTTGTCTTTCTTCAGGTTTTGAGGCAATATTTACAACGATGGCCGCAGCTTTCACAGAGTTAGAAATCCCCCCTGTGTATGCCCTGTTGTTCTACTTGTCTGTATTCATAGCTGGAATGATGTTCCTGGTATACATTTTATTGTTGTTTTTTTTTAAGGGCCCTTCCCCACTCGCATACAGAATAGCCGCCCTTGTCTGTTCACCTTGATTTCCGTTCATCACAGTTGTTTTTTTTCCAGGAATTTGGTAACATGACCCGTAATTTCAGCGATGTTTTGTTAAAAATTGGGGGAAAAATGCATGACTAAAATTGTTCAGTGATTAAATGAATGCAAAGAATCTATGTCTAGGATGGCATCTTCAAACATTTAAGCACCAAAAATGAATACACATGAATAATGTTTATAAACAGAATAAAATGTTCCGGAACAAAATATTATTTTTCTATTTTTAAATCGAGTTTTATCCATTTAGCAATGACTTTGAGTATGTGCCACTCGCTTTAAGGCAATTTATTGCCATTTCTATTTCATACAAGAATTTTGGGAGTATTCTTTTTTAAATCCAAACAATAATTTTTGCATCATATATATAGCTTTATACACTTTAAACAAGTTATTATAATACAACAATGTACACAAAATTTGAGGGTTGACTGCAAACTGTTGTAAGTCCTTCTTTATATCATATGACAGTTACTGCATTTTTGCTGTCAACCCTCGAAAATATAGAAAAATAAATGCTGAAGTTTTACTTTATTTTTAGATCGTAGCTTTATTCACAATTTTGGATAATCTTGTTGAGGGGTTGGCAAGTTGGAGCGAGACATTCCAAGAGAAGAAATGCTGTGTTAATTTCTGCGCAGCATTTGCTATTACATCTGTAGGGGTTGGATGTTCCATTTTACACACGACACAGGTAGGTAGAACAATTTGAATTAAAGGACATTTTTGGGAGTTTTCATATAGAGATATTTGTTTTTGTTTTGCTTAAATGTTTCTATTATCATATTCTAACTAAATGCCAAGTTAAAAGAAATTCTATTGAAAAGTTTTAATTTTGCCCATATGTCTATATGAAAACTCCTGAAAACGTTCTTAAAATGAAATGTATACATTATATTTGATGTTTATAATGCCTAATCATTACCTAGGGAATAAATGAATGACTATTTTTTGTACAAAATTTATGTTGTAATCAACTTAATTCTTTGCACACCAGAATTGAATAAAATTGAATATCAATTTCTGTATCTAGATTGACTTAAATCTATATGTATCATGATAATGTAAAAATTTGCTTAAACGTCTATTTCCAAATTGACTTAACAATTTCTGTATACAAAACTACTCAAATTTGGAAAATGAACAAAAATTTTACATCGGAATTAGCTAAAATATTGTGGCTGAGGGTTTCCCTTTAAGAGTTAAGGCATCAGAACTGCACCCATTGTTGATCCCTGCATGACCGTAAGAGGCAACTAAATGGGTTGGAATTACTGGAGTATATGCATCTCTGAGCATTAGCAGGTGATCCTGTTTTGACTCCTGGTTTTGACCCTGGTGTTGCTTTAAGTTTAAGTAACACCCGAGGTAATCCAAAATTATCTTTTCTTTTTCATCGCTATATGACTTAAAATGTGTTGGTGTGCGTAAAAACCAACTAAACTAAAATGTAAAAACTTTTTTCTCACACTTGATACAAACATTCTACAACTTGATTGGTTCAAGATCTTTATACATGTAAATTGGTATTATATTTCAGGCTGGATTATACTATATTATTATAATGGATCAGTGTGTAACAAAGTTATACTTCCTCACGGTGGCACTATATGGTTTCTGTCTGGTCATTGTGTATGGTAAGTTGTTAAAGCCTTTAAAACCAAAACAAAAAAAATATAATAATGGAGCTTAATCTAAATGCTTTAACTCATAACTTGCTGAATTTATGTAGAGTGGTTGTGAATTTTATAAGGCGGTAATCTTTAAAAGACCAATCCCTATGGCATACTTTCCAAGTTTTTTTGCTTGTTTTTGCCATAAAAAATCACTATAGGAACAGCTGCGTCTCCTGGTCTCCTAGCATTAAAACCAGGAAAAAACGAAAAGCAGAATACAAAAACTTATAAATTTCAGTCAAGAGTTTTATAGATTAGAAGCAAAATGTGTAATGTATTATAAAGTATGATTTAAAGATTGCTTTGTTTTTCTTTTATTTTCTAGCAAAACAGAATTTTGGTATTTTAGAAAGAATTATTATGTCCACATGGTGTGCCGTTTCCACAATCATTACAACAGTAAGGAACTACTTTCTTTTCGTAACTTAATTACTACATTTATGGGACTACTTTCTTTTTGTATATATTCTTTTTCTTACTGAAATACTGTCTTTTCAATGTTTGAAAGATGTTTTACATGTATTGTACTACCTTTATACATGTGCAGTATTTTAACATTGGCAATTTAGCAGAACTGTTTTTTAGCTCACCAGAGCCGAAGGCTCAGGGTGAGCTATTAGTATCAAATGGGGATGCTCCGGCGTCTGTCGTCATGCTTCAACAATCATCTTCTTCTCTGAAACCACTAAGCCGATTTACTTCAAATTTGGTCTGTAGCATCCTTGTGACAGTCACACTTGAATTTGCTCCTATCATTCCAATTGACTTCTTTTAGGGGTCAGCAGAGCTAAAAATAGAAAATCATTTAAACATCTTCTACAGAACCAATGGATGGATGATCACCAAACTTTGTCTGTAGCATTCTTGGGTAGTCTTTTATCAAGTTTGCTCATATGAATTTGATTGGCCCCTTTTAGGGGCCGCTAAAGCTAAAAATAGAAAAGCCTTTAAACGTCTATTTCTACAGAACTAATTAATGGTTGATCACCAAACTTTGTCTGTAGCATTCTTAGGTAGTCTTTTATCAAGTTTGCTAATATTATTTTGATTGGCCCCTTTTAGGGGCCGCAAAAGCTAAAACTAGAAATACCTTTAAATGTCTATTTCTACACAACTAATTGATGGAAGATCACCAAACTTTGTCTGTTGCATTCTTGGGTAGTCTTTTATCAAGTTTGCTCATATTATTTTGATTGGTCCCTTTTAGGGGCCGCTTAAGTTAAAAATAGATATATATTTAATCATCTATTGCTACAGAACTAATGGATGGATGATTACCAAACTTTGTCTGTAGCATTATTGGGTAGTCTTTTATTAATTTTGCTCATATTAATTTGATTAGCCCCTTTTAGGGGCCGCTAAAATTAAAAATAGAAATACGTTTCAACATCTTCTACAGAACTAATTAATGGATGATCACCGAACTGTCTGTAGCATTCTTGGGTACTCTTATCAAGTTTGCTTATATTAATTTGATTGGCCCCTTTTAGGGGCCACTAAAGCTAAAAATAGAAAAAGCCTCCGAACATCATTTCCTACTGAAATAATTGATAGATGATCACCAAACTTAGTAGCATTCTTAGGTAGTCTTTTATCAAGTTTGCTCATATTAATTTGATTAGCCCCGTTTAAGCTAAAGCTTAAATGCCTCAGGTCATGGCATTTCTTCAAATTATTGTTTAAACATATTCTATGCTCAAATTTAATAGAATATATTGACATTCCAACACTGATAAGCAGTTGTTTCTGGTGTTTTTTTTATCATATATATATATATATATATATTTCATTACGGAACTACTTTCTTTTCCTATGTATTCTAATTCTACAATGTAATCAATTGGAAATTGTATATATATTTTGTATGTTTTATGCTACTTCTGTATAGAAAAAGTAGATTTATTTTTCACATGATATTTTTGTGTGTGCAAAATTAACTCCCTTTGCCTTAAATATTGCCATTTTCTGCTGAATTTCTCAAAGGGACTTGTCTTGCTTCCATTTTGGAACTATTCATTATTATTTTGGGGACATTAGGATGAAAATATAAAGTAATCTAATGATCACTAGCTGCATGGGTTCCAACCCTGTCGGGGGCAAGTCGTTATTTCCCTGAGTAAGAGCCTTTACACTCATTGCTCAGTACTGATTGGTTCAAAGAACGGATTCCAAAGTGTGTCTAGAAGATTATAGCTTTCTGCAAAATGTAACTTAAATAAATTCTGCATTTCTGTATAAACCAAATATTTTCCTCATTTTAGGCGATATTCTTATACTACTTTGTAACGGAACTTAGTACAATACCTGGCTACAACAATGTCAGGATACAAGGCACATGGGATCTCGTATGTTGGTTGCTAGCCGCCGCACCTTTTATAGCGATTCCCGCAGCTATGATACACAGTTGTCAACAAGAACATGGATCTTTCGGACAGGTATGTTGTCAGTTGGAATTTTGACATTCTTACATGTTTGTTTGTTTGTTTGTTTCAATGGGTTTAACATCACACAGACACAGTATATGCCATTTGGCGAAGTTCCAGCTTTTCTGGTGGAGGAAGACCTCCATGCATTAATTCAGGCAGAAACTGGCACCTGAGTAGAACCACTAAAATATAAGAATTTTTTAAGACTAAGTCTTCCATTCTAATCCTTTTCTTGAATATAAAAATGTTCAATTTGATTTGCATTGCATATGTATATATGTAAATGTATATATTCGGGAAATGAATATGTTTAAACAAACTGAGACTTACGATACTGACGGGTATAAGTTCGGCTAAAAATTAGAAATAATTTTAAGTCTTAACCTGTACCATACCTTTATAAGGTACCATAATTGCTTGACTTGCACACATTTTTTTAATTAAAAGTGACATTACGCCAATCCAAGGGTTTTTAGTGTGTTAACAGGTGAATGCTAAAAAATAAGATTACATTGTACCATTATTCAATTTTATAATTTACTTCACATGAACGATAAATAACTTGCATGGCTGAAGGAAATTGCTATGAATATCCATGGAAATTTACCTGTTCAATTTATAAAAAAAACAAGGGCAGTTTCTTATGTTTTAGACAGAATTTACCTGTAGTGTTCAATTAATAAAAAGACTGGCAGTCTCTTTATGTTTTAGGCAGATTTAAATTTTATCCTGAACATTTTCCAATATATCGACTGTTGGTCAATCACCAATATAATAATCAATCTTTTGAAAAATATAATTATATGAAGCTCAATTTGACAATAGCAAAAAAATAGCGTAATGTGACTTAAATGGCCATCATGCCATGTGTAATAAATTTTCCCAGAATTTTCCCAGAAATACGAGAACTTCCTTGTCAAGTAAAGGCATTTCAATATTTAAACAATATTTAAACACAAATGTAGAAGTATTAAACAGCCAAGAGCATGGCTGTGATATAAGACCTGGATTTTTTAGACATAGACAAAACACTTGTGCTATTTTACATTTGTCACCTTGTTAACCTTGTAGAATGGTATTAGAATTTGCATTTGTATTATATGTATTTATATATGTTAAATGTCAATGAAATCTATACTTACAGAAAATGAAGTATGTGTGTTGTGGAGTTACACAAGACCCTTACGACCCACCTAGCGAGTTCGGTTATCACAGACCGGAGCCAAGTGCACCGCCGTACGGAACGTCTGACACGAGAACGTACACATACATGGACGATGGCTACCCGATGGACGAAGTGCCTTACTATAAGACAGTTGATTAGTCCTGAGCAATACGGAAATACATTTTTAAAAGTATGACATATACATTACAATGATATTCATGTGAACATTCAGGATGGACACTATTTATAGTAATGATTATCGTGAAAACGAAACAGAATAAAATTCATCGTAAAGGTTGTCACTTTATAATGGGAAGTTATCGTACAATACTCAAGATACAAGAATAGGAGGAATTAATTTACATGTCAGGATTAGATTCTGAAAAGATGTGAAAGTTACAATTGTGTCCCCTTCTGTGTGAAGATATTTGACATGTGAAATGATGCCTTTGTGAAAATGGGAAAATTTTCATAGTTCTGACTAAGGCAGAATGTCATAACGTTTTAAAGGGTTGTAAATTGATGTGAATTCCATTGAAGTTTTCATATGTGAAACATAAAGATTTTGTTATCATCAGAACAGTTAGTGACTTTTGTATATGTTTTGTATATGAATTTATAGGTTGGTTATATACCAATGAATTTTTGTTTTAAATTGATACACTTTTTAAATGAATTATTAGCTGTTTGCATGTGAAATTTGTAAAATGTAAAGAAAATGTACCTGTTTTCAAGCAAAATTAGTAAAATCTGTATGAAATTTTACCTATTTTTAAGCGAAATTGGTAAAATTTTATAAATTGTACCTATTTTTAGGTGAAATTGGTAAGGTCTCTATAAATTGTACCAGTTTTTCAGTAAAATTTGTAAAATCTCTATAAAATTTGTTTTAAATGATACAATCATTAAAGAATTCTAAGCTGATGTCATGAGATCTTTCTTAATCAACCTGTTTTTAAGCGAAATCAGTAAAATCTCTCTAAATTGTACCTGTTTTCAAGTGAAAATTGGTAAAATCTCTACTAATTATACATATTTTCAAGTAAAATTAGTAAAATCTTTTTGAATTTTTAAATTGGTAAAATTTTATTAATTGTACCTATATTTAGGTGAAATTGGTAAGGTCTCTATAAATTGTACCAGTTTTTCAGTAAAATTTGTAAAATCTCTATAAATTTTTGTTTTAAATTGATACAATTTTTAATGAATTCTGTTTACATGAGAAATTTATAAAACATTTTTTTTTAGATCAACCTGTTTTCAAGTGAAATTGGTAAAAATATCTATAATTGTACCAGTTTTCAAGAACAGATGGTAAAATCTTTTTGAATTTTTACGTTTTTTTAAGCCAAATTGGTAAAATCTTTAGTTGTACCAGTTTTCAAGTGAAATTGTTAAATTTTTTATAAATTGAAGTCATTTTCGAAATGAAATTGATAAAATCTTCATAAATTTTAACTGTTTTCAAGTGAAATTTGTTTATCAGTGACATAGTTTTATGTGAAAAACCCATATGATTTTTATCAGTGATTATAATATATCTATGTAATAACATAGAGTTACAATATGTTTATATGTATATGTTATTCTTACCAGTCAGTCAGTTACTATTATAATATTGTGTAATTGTAGTGAATTGTTTTCACTGGAATGGGAATATTTGGGGCATAACATATACCAAGTATAGAGATTAGATTCATTGTCATGTTGTCCTTGGTTTGCATATTGCCTATACATTTGACCAATAATCCACGATCATAGTCAAATATAACTATATCCTTGCTGTTGAATTTAAGTTCAACTTTAATTTTAAAGGTCAATATTCCATGTCAACTTTTAAGATCAGAGTAAAATATATCTATATAGTTGCTGTTAAAATTTACGTCGAGTTTAAATTGAATTCCTTTTTTCAAAATACCATTTTGTTAAAGCATGATTTTCACTCGCTTTTCACCTCTACATAAGAAATCAAATGCCATCTTTAAAGATGTGAAGTTGTTCTAAAAATAACATAAAACACATAATTTTATGCCACATTTTAGCATGGTTTTACATTAATATTATGAGTTTTTGCAATATATTTGTGCCAATTTTTCATTGTCGTATTTTTTTGTTATTGAAATATTGAATACAGCAGCCACCTGTCTTAAGCAGCCAAAATGACTGTGTCCCTTGGTTGGCTGTTTATGACAGGTCTGACTGTATTTTGTTTTTTGAATGACGTACAAACAGTTTTATTTTAGTCCTTTACATTTGTCATTAGTTTTAATTCTTTTATTCTTTTGTGTATTGTAATGATGAATTTTGTTAAGCTTTGTTTTAATGTAAAGTTTTATCAGTTTTTTATATGAAAAAAAGCTTTTTTTTAATGTGCTGATGAGAACAATTTAACCACTCTATCCATGGCCTATTTCTCTATAAGTAGGTGGGACATTTTTATCTTGGTTCGGAACGCCTTTAACTTGGTGCAGAACATATATTGATTGGTTAAAAACATATTTAAATTGGTAAGGAATGTCCAAATTTTCGATTGGAAAATCTTTAACTTGGTTGGAAACATTTTTAACTTGATTCGGAACATTGTACTTTGTTCTAAACATCTTTAACTTGATTTGAACATGCAGTCTACCTGCATAAATCATGCAATAGAAATTTTAAGAAACTTGGAAACTTGTGAATAAAATATTTATATATTTAGATATTTTCTTGAAAAGTTGTTTCTGTCCTTAATCCTTTCACTGCCATAGGGACGGCTTATGCCGTTGCTGTTATTTTCGGCGTATTTGCCATATGGACGGCTTTAGCCGTTTCTATAATAATAATAGTAATAATAATAAATTAATAATAATAATAATAGAAATAATAATAAATTAATAATAATAATAATAGAAATGATAATAAATATAAAGAAAATTATACCATCGACAATAATTATTATTATACTCACAGATTCGGAAACATTTATAATTATTATAATACTAATAACAATTAATAATAATTATATTAATAAATAATATAGTAATTTCTTAGAAAACCCTCTGGCAAATAGGTGATCAATAAAACAATAACCCTCTGGCAGCGAAAGGGTTAAACATTTTAATAATTGAATTTAAACCTTGCATGGCGTAATTGCTAAGTAGTTAACTTCTTGGACTTGTAGTGTAAGGAGTGGCGGAATTGCTTATTGTGGTTAATTTGTTGGACTTGTAATGCAAGTAGTGCCGATTCCTTTGTGGACAATCCATTATTACCTTTAGCAAGACTTATTGCTTAGTACTGACAGAATCCTGAGTGTTCCAACAAGCATATAGCTTCCTACACAAACTAAGATAAAACCTGTATAAACAAAGCCTTGCATTACTGTGAATAAGATAATATTAAAGGTAACGGGTTTGAGATAATAATAAGTAGTTATTTTTCTTTGTTTTAAAGTCACACATTTCAGTATTATGATCTCTGACCCATGTCCCTCTCAAAATTTTACCTCATTCAAACAATATTTAAAGTTTTATTATGTTATATTACTATACATTAATCTAAATGAATTTAGACCAAAAATTGTTAACTTCTTAACCCATTCCTGCTCTTTTAGACTTTAAACTTATTTTAAACAGTGTTAAAATCTTAGATACTTAACTGTCCATGTAATTTAAGACTAAAATATAACATATTATTTCAACTAATGTTTAAATCAAGTTTATGTACTGTTCTAATTATAATGAAATCATGTTAGTGAAGGTTTGTTTTGTAATGAATTGTTTGTGGTTTGTATGAGATTAGATATTTCATATAAATGCTCATACTGTACTATGTATAAGGTTGTATCATTGAATCATGCGAGGCCTGCATCTGAAAGATAGGGCTATATCATCTACAGAATTTCATGAATATTTGATAAGATTTTGATTATATGTTTTCATCAGTATTTCTATTGATGGACACACTTGTTTTAGATAAAGTATGCTATTATCACTTTCATGTATTTTGGGGCTATTTTTATATGAACCCAGA
The DNA here is from genome assembly GCF_026571515.1 of Ruditapes philippinarum. Taxonomy (NCBI): domain Eukaryota; kingdom Metazoa; phylum Mollusca; class Bivalvia; order Venerida; family Veneridae; genus Ruditapes; species Ruditapes philippinarum. Next base: position 65,118 of record NW_026861313.1, read on the forward strand.
CTTTTAAGTGAGTCAAAGTAAAATGTTGCAGTTATAAGTGTATAAGTTAGTCCCTTGTCTTATAACTGATGCGACTTGTAGATGAGTAATTTTGATTAACTTTCATAAAGATGATGTTTTCTTGTATGAAATTTAACTTATCTTTATAAACTAATCATTGCTGGATAAAACATTAATCTTGAAGTGTTATGTGTGTAAAGTTTGAACATTTTCTTGTTTCATTTGTATGTACAAAATCAATGTAAAGGTCTATCTTTATAGAGGTAAAACCTCTACCTAGACTATATAGAAGATACACTTTCTGATTATAATGGATTTTGTTTGTATATGTCAAAGTCATTTTACTCATTGCTCACAGAAAAACACAAAATGATTCCAAATATAGTCATTTCCATTCACGTAGATAGATATAAGTGGCTGTATAAGTTGCTAGTAAAAGTATGCTTATTTCATGGCAAAATTGATAAATTGTTAAGTGATATCATGTCAGTATGTTTTTTTATATCCTTTATATGCCTCCAGATGAGCCAAAATATATCAAGAAAATCAAGCTTGGGGGAAGAATATACTTAGATTTTAAGAAAAGTAAAATAGATTCTAGTAGTAATTTACATATTATTTGTAATTAATGAATGATTTTGCATTATTTATCACCATATAATACCTTTACTACACGACGAACACAGTAAAGGCTATTTTTGCATATTTTGACCTTTTTTTTGGTAATTTTATGTGGATTATAAGCGTCATTTGCACATATGTGTAAATTACTTTCTTTGTTAACTTCACAATATTTTACTTTCAAAACACATTTTCAAAACTCTTCATGAAAATTACCATGAATCTGGAAAAATACCATGAATCTGGAGGAAGTGCTACAATAGTAGCATGAACTTATTTAACAGGCTCTTAGTGGAGGTCTTTACATTGTAAAGAATTTGGTTTGAAATTTTGTCTATATTTTTGTCTGTAGCATGAATTATGTATCCAGATATTTTCATTTTTGCCATGGGATGAAGTTATGTTAACAAGAAGGTTGCTAGAATGTATAGGCACTTTTAGTTTCATTTTATATCTCGTAGATATTTTTTATATATTATATACCTAATCACAAGTACATGTTTGTGATTTTTGTATGAAAGAAAATTCTGGAACCAAAAGGCATGTCAAATATTAAGAAATGCCTAAATCTGGTTTAGACCACTCTCTTTTCCCCGCCGCCCTCCACTCCCAAAATTTGATTTATTTTTACTATCCTCCACACCCCCCACTCCCCATGTTTTTGAATAATAGGAGCATATTGTATGGACATTAGAACTTTAATGTATATGCAAATAGCTTGTAGTGAATTGTATTTTATATATCATATTATATCAAAACAGAGTTTTGTATTGCATACTATGTCAACAGGATGTTGAACAGTAACTTTTAGAAATTTTCTTTCTTTTGTAATATATATTTTATATTAATCTTTGAGTTATTTCTCTCAATTGACTTTGATATGTTTCCAGTTTTAATTATAAGTGTTTAAAGAATGAACATTGTTTTGGTACTGTATTTTATATTATGTGATCTTTGCATATTTTATGCTGAGGTTAGAACTTGTCAGAAACATTCTGTATAGATATATATTATGTAATAACAAATTGGCCTCCTTTTATTTTCAGGAGCTCTTACTTTTTAATGCCTAATTGTTTCTTTTTTGCACCGATTGTTCACAATATTTTAAGTATTTATAATTGAATATCAAAATAGAAAAATAATGTTTTGGGACCAGTATTGTAACAAGATTTTTGATTGGACGATTACTAGAAAATTAAATTTGAAATTGACCAATCACAGAGTTATCTGTGATGACATGTGCACATGCTCAGTTTTTGTCTCAATTTGATTGGCTGTTTAAACAGTACTTCAGATCTCAGAATTAAATACATAAATTGCAGCTGTCAATATTAAATCATAGTTGATATAAACATTGTGATTAACCAATAAAAAATGACATTACAAACTTACCAAACTTACAATTTTAAAAATTGTCCAATAAACAAAGGTTTTAAGCTGGCAATGATAGCATTGTGCAATTTTCAGATCTCTTATTCTTTCCTGAATAACATTATTGATATATATACACTGGTTTATATGCCAAGTTTAACATCACAAAGAATTCGTAAAAAAATCTTAATAAAAGCATTTTCAAGGACATGCTTTTATTAGCTGTCTCTTACATTTGGACAATTTTACGGCTTGCAATGTTTTATTTCGTTAATTTTAATAACCTTTGCTGGGATTTATATATGAGTTTTATAGGGGTTATAAAATCTGGTAAAATATACACTTGAAGCATTTCTCAAAAGATCTATTTTATACTTGAACAGAAATATGTTTTACGTCGAGTTGTTTTGCATGTTCATTGTGTATACATTGTAAAATAAAGTGATACTTGAATGATTACAAGGAAAAATAAAATGTACTTTTAAGATGAACAATGTCAAGGTAAAATACAATGTAATTTTAAGGTTATTATTGGTAGAAACAAAAATTTGAGAAATGAATAATAAGTGTTTTAATGTCCCCACTTTTTGGAAGGCGTACAGATATGCACTAGTCCAGCCCTCGCACTGTACTGCCCTCCTTACATAGACTGACATAACAGTGAAATGAGCCGCGTCATGACAAAACCAACATAGTGCGTTTGCGACCAGCATGGATCCAGACCAGCCTGCGCATCCGCGAACTCTGATCAGGATCCATGCTATTCGCTTATAAACTCTATTACAAGAAGATGAAACTGATAGCCAACAGAATGGATCCTGATCAGACTGCGCGGATGCTCAGGCTGGTCTGGATCCATGCTGGTCGCAAACGCACTATGTTGGTTTTGTCATGACGCGGAACTCCAATGGTTACATTTCTTGTTTAAAGTAAGGTAGGAAAGATACATTAGAATTGTATATAGAGGGAATGACTCATAAACAGAACAGCTGTTGTATCAGAAAACAAAACTAAAGATTACAGTTTAATATAGATTTGTTTGTAAAAAACAATAATAATAAAAACAAAAACATCTTAAAAAAAAAAAAAAAAAGCCCAGCTATTATTCACGTGTTTAGATGAAATTTAGTTTCCACTCTGTTAGAACTACATCTTATGTTTTGTAAATATTTAAAATTTTATATAGGGGTTAGGTTAAATACTAATTCAACTCAAGTTTGCCGTGCAATAATACTTGTATTATGTTGGGGTTTTTTTTAGTTTATAATTTTCACATTTTTTGTTGCCGTTAGTTACAGTTTTCTAGACTAGGTTGTAGGTACTGTAGTGATGTTACCTGTACTATCCTTAATGTGTTAAATGGACTTGTCCGTCTTTCAATGTGGACTAAACCATTTATTATTATGCCCCCATTTCGAAGAAAAGGGGGTATATTGCTTTGCACTTGTCGGTCCGTCGGTCTGTCGGTCCGTCGGTCCGTAGACCAAATGGTTTCCGAGTGATAACTAAAGAACCCTTAGGCCTAGGAACTTCAAACTTGGTATGGTGATTGGCCATGACCAGTAGATGACCCCTATTGATTTTGGGGTCAAGGGGTCAAAGGTCAAGGTCACATTGACCTTGAAAGCAAAAACGGTTTCCGATCAATAACTAAAGAACCTTAAGGCCTAGGAACTTCAAACTTGGTATGGTGATTGGTCATGACCAGTAGATGACCCCTATTGATTTTGGGGTCAAGGGGTCAAAGGTCAAGGTCACATTGACCTTGAAAGCAAAAACGGTTTCCGATCAATAACTAAAGAACCTTAAGGCCTAGGAACTTCAAACTTGGTATGGTGATTGGTCATGACCAGTAGATGACCCCTATTGATTTTGGGGTCAAGGGGTCAAAGGTCAGTGTCACATTGACCTTTGAAAGCAAAAAACGGTTTCCGATCAATAACTAAAGAACCTTAAGGCCTAGGAACTTCAAACTTGGTATGGTGATTGGTCATGATCAGTAGATGACCCCTATTGATTTTGGGGTCAAGGGGTCAAAGGTCAAGGTCACATTGACCTTGTAAGCAAAAACGGTTTCCGATCAATAACTAAAGAACTTTAAGGCCTAGGAACTTCAAACTTGGTATGGTGATTGGTCATGATCAGTAGATGACCCCTATTGATTTTGGGGTCAAGGGGTCAAAGGTCAAGGTCACATTGACCTTGAAAGCAAAAACGGTTTCCGATCAATAACTAAAGAATCTTAAGGCCTAGGAACTTCAAACTTGGTATGGTGATTGGTCATGATCAGTAGATGACCCCTATTGATTTTGGGGTCAAGGGGTCAAAGGTCAAGGTCACATTGACCTTGTAGGTAAAAACGGTTTCCGATCAATTAACTAAAAACGCTTAGGCCTAGGAACTTCAACCTTTGTGTGATGATTGGTCATGACCAGCAGATGACCCCTATTGAGTTTTAGGTGAAGGTGTCAAAGGTCAAGGTCACATTGACCTTTTAAGTAAAAACGGTTTCTGATCAATAACTCAAGAACACTTAGGCCTAGGAACTTCAAACTTGGTATGGTGATTGGTCATGACCAGTAGATGACCCCTATTGATTTTGGGGTCAAGGGGTCAAAGGTCAAGGTCACATTGACCTTGAAAGCAAAAACGGTTTCCGATCAATAACTAAAGAACCTTAAGGCCTAGGAACTTCAAACTTGGTATGGTGATTGGTCATGATCAGTAGATGACCCCTATTGATTTTGGGGTCAAGGGGTCAAAGGTCAAGGTCACATTGACCTTGAAAAGCAAAAAACGGTTTCCGATCAATAACTAAAGAACTTTAAGGCCTAGGAACTTCAAACTTGGTATGGTGATTGGTCATGATCAGTAGATGACCCCTATTGATTTTGGGGTCAAGGGTCAAAGGTCAAGGTCACATTGACCTTGAAAGCAAAAATGGTTTCCGATCAATAACTAAAGAACCTTAAGGCCTAGGAACTTCAAACTTGGTATGGTGATTGGTCATGACCAGTAGATGACCCCTATTGATTTTGGGGTCAAGGGGTCAAAGGTCAAGGTCACATTGACCTTGTAGGTAAAAACGGTTTCCGATCAATTAACAAAAAACGCTTAGGCCTAGGAACTTCAAACTTTGTGTGATGATTGGTCATGACCAGCAGATGACCCCTATTGAGTTTTAGGTGAAGGTGTCAAAGGTCAAGGTCACATTGACCTTTTAAGTAAAAACGGTTTCTGATCAATAACTCAAGAACACTTAGGCCTAGGAACTTCAAACTTGGTATGGTGATTTGTCATGACCAGCAGATTACTCCTATTGATTTTGGGATTAAGGGGTCAAAGGTCAAGGTCACAATGACCTTGTAAGTAAAAACGGTTTCTGATCAATAACTAAAGAACGCTTCGGCCTAGGGAACTTCAAACTTGGCATGGTGATTGGTCATGACCAGCAGATGACCCCTATTGATTTTGGGGTCAAAGGTCAAGGTCACATTGACCTTGTATGTTAAAACGGTTTCCGATCAATAATAAGAAGAACCCTTAGGCCTAGGAACTTCAACCTAGGCATGGTGATTGGTCATGACCAGCAGATGACCCCTATTGATTTTGGGGTCAAGGGGTCAAAGGTCAAGGTCACATTGACCTTGTAGGTAAAAACGGTTTCTGATCAATTTACTAAAAACGCCTAGGCCTAGGAACTTCAAACTTTGTATGATGATTGGTCGTGACCAGCAGATGACCCCTATTGAGTTTTGGGTCAAGAGGTCAAAGGTCAAGGTCATTACCAGTAGATACTTTATAACCCTTATTAATTGTTTGATCACTGGGTCAGAAGTCATGCATAATAACCTTATCACATGACTAATTGGCTGCTGATAGGGGGCATACATGTTTTACAAACATATCTTGTTTTTAGGTAAAATTTCAGTATATATACCGATTAAATACGCATAGTCAACAGTGCAGACAATGATAAAACTTTACAGATATGCCGGCTGATCTTGGTCTGCTTTGTTTTCAGCATGGGTAAAGTCTGTCTCCGCCTTTGGGCAAGGGTTATATTTTTGATAGATTTTTAGTATCAAATCGGGAATAACTTTATGGTGTACATTGTAATGAACCTTTTTGTCAGAATTTGTACCAGAAAATTTATTCTGTTTTCAGTCCTAATAAACCAAAATTTACATTGTGTTATAATAATATTTGATGTGAGATAAGGCCTGTTTATCTATCAGGTTTGTTTATCAAATTTTTACCTTCTTGACTAAAGTGTATAAAGTGGCATTGCAACTTAATTTCAGTTTAATAACATGTCAGTTAAGTTTTTTGCAACAATATTGGATCACAGGTGTCAAACACTTAAGTATAACCTAGAACAATGAACAAGCATTACCATTACTTCAAAGTGTAGATTTTGAGGAAGTTGAAACAAAAACAGGAACCTGTCTTAGGGCTACAGCTTTTCATTGGTTCATTTTGAAGTTTTCTTCAAATTCACCCAATTAGATAATAGATAACTTTTGTCTCTGGCCTGAAATTTTTTTTTCACCCTATCAATCATGCACTTATAGCAAAACTTTTAAGCTAGCATGGGCTATAGCAAAAAAAAGATTTAAATTCATGATTATGTAGGGGCTGAATTCTAGGGCGATTTGCTGCATGCACCCATAGGATTTTGTTTTGTTTTGTCAGAGCTGGTGTGTTTTGGCATATAATTACGATATGTAATATCATACACATGTATATTACATAATAATATAGGGTTAACGCACGTTTTTCCGTGTTATAACGTCTGCAGAGTCCCGAGGAACGGTTGGTGCCCGAGCCCGGTAGGACGAGGGCTCCAACAGTTCCGAGGGACTCTGCAGACTTTATAACACAAAATAAACGTGCGTTGACGCTATTATAGCATAAAATTTTCAAACAGATTCGTGATGTATAGTTTATACAAAACACAATTACATTAAATTCTTGTGCTTGGACGGTATTTATCCAATTCTATGTTTTACGTATGCGTTTCATTTTTCCGGGGCCAACAACTTGGAAAATTCTCGGAACCGAACGAAATTTTGAATTTTAATCGATTTAACAAAGCTTGGCCTTTGGAGATTTATTATCTCAAGAAAAAAAACGTTACATTACTCTACCCTCTACCCAAGACAAAACATGACCCTCAGAAATTCTTAGAATGATTTCAGATTGACGGTAGAAAAAAGATCAGTGACATCAGAATCGGTTTTTTTTTCAAGCAAACAAGTTTATAAAAATATCAGGCACTAAGCATTATTCTCTCAAAGAAATATAAAGAGCATGTATCAACATTAACATAAATAAAAAACATTTTCTCATATTAATTTTGTGTTATCTAGTTTTGTAAGTTAATCGGAGTGTTAAGCTGAATGACAGGTTACGAGATTCTACTGTATTTGTTTACATTGACAACTGTCCGTTTCTTAGAAAGGGCGACAACCAAGATTAGCACCGATGTCTATACGCCGTTTTTCCGGCATAGTTACTTGAATATGCGACTGAGGCCCTCGAATCAATAAATTTCAGTATAACAAGAGCGCATTACTCTTATGCAAACAGGCCAAATCGTCATTTTTTGTTTGTTTGTTTACTGGGCCCTGTATGTATTGCGCATAGGTGAAACCGGGCTATAACAAGAGCGCGTGACTATGTTAACACATGGTTTTGGTCCCGTTATAACATGGGCAAAAGAGGGAAAAATAGCCGATTTTATGCTATAATTAATTATATTAAATGGATTATTAGAAATAAATTGCCAGTAGGCTTGTAAAATTATTACTTTTTTACACTTTTCTTGGAAGCTATGCACTGAAATTTATATTCAGTGGAATATTAGTAATAAATTTCAAGTAGGCTTGTAAAATTGACACTTTTTACACTATCTTGGAACAAAATGTGTAGGCCACAGCATATAGGAATCTACGCACTGGTTAGTTAGGTATGGGTCAGATTGTCTGTTTTTTTGTATAATTTTATCTAATATATAAAACTTGTACAGTGTCCTGTATTGTTGTTAACATTGGTTTTTTGAAATTACATAACTATTATTATCTTTGTATATTACATGTACATTTAATCATTTCATTAATTTTCTGTTTGTCTGAATAAATCATTAACTTTCTAGTCACTCAGAAACTTCTTTGTTTTCTTTTTATTTCACCAATTTGACAAGACTTTTTGTGGCATACCAATACCCAATGATCTTAACCTTTTTTTTAACCTGACGTGTGCTGAATTTGTAAAACAAGTTTGCCCTTATTTGAATTTTAAGTGGGACTTGCCTTATTTGAATTTTAAGTGGGATTTGCCCTTACTTGAATTTTAAAAGTGGGACTTGCCCCTATTTGAATTTTAAAAGTGGGATTTGCTCTTATTTGAATTTTAAGTGGGACTTGCCTTTATTTGAATTTTAAAAGCGGGACTTGCCCTTATCTGAACTTGCCCCTAATTGAATTTGTAAAAGCGGGACTTGCCCTTAATACTGAATTAAAGTGGGGATAGATAATCACCTTATGTCAATCTGCTTGGCTCAGATTTGTAATCCAGGAGGTAAGGTTTGTTTTTATGTCACACCAACACAGTATAGGTCATATGGCGACTTTCCACCTTTACTGGATATGTCAGATACAAGCTTGAAGCTAATGTTTTGTACTGTTAACCATATCCAACTAAATTCCTCTACAAGAAAGACAAACTTATTACGACAAAGTTTGTATTACTGGTAGAGGAAGATCTTAGGTGCTCCTTTGTGCATTATTTCAGGAACAAACAGTTTTATTTTTGGTTGGGTTAACCGTTTAATGGTACACCACCACAGTATAGATTATATGGCAACTTTTCAGCTTTACTGGTGGAGGATGACATCGGGTGACCCTTTGAGCATTAATTCAGGCACCAGAGTAGGGGCCAACACGGATCCAACCTACAGCTGAGGTGAAATGTGTCGATGACATTCGGTGTCCAATTGTCATTTTTTTCTTACCACTGATACAGAAACAAGAATGTCGAACGACACATATACCCCCCTTTCTAGCAATTGACTCACATAATTGGTAATTTTATTACAGAAACTTGCCAAAAATGGGTACATGGAAGTGTTCAATTATGGAAAAAATCAACAGAAACCATTTTGACATTTAAGGCCCATGTGACATTGACCTTTGACCTAATGACCCCTAAATCGTTAGAGGTCATTTACTACTTATGACCAATAACTAGGTGAAATATGAAGACTTTGTGATGAATACTTTTCAAGATAATCAGCGGAAACCCTTTTGCGATTTAAGGCCCCTGTGACCTTGACCTTTGACCTAGTGACCCCAAAATAAATAGGTGTCATCTACTAGTTATGACCAATCACTATGTGAAATATAAAGACTTTGTGATAAATACTTTTCAAGATAATCAGTGGAAACCTTTTGACATTTTAAGGTCCCTGTGACCTTTGACCTAGTGACCCCAAAATCAATAGGGTCATCTACTAGTGATGACCAATCACTATGTGAAATATGAAGACTTTGTGATACATACTTTTCAAGATAATCAGCGGAAACCCTTTTGGCATTTAAGGCCCCTGTGACCTTGACCTTTGACCTAGTGACCCTAAAATCAATAGGGGTCATCTACTAGTGATGACCAATCACTATGTGAAATATGAAGACTTTGTGATACATACATGTACTTTTCAAGATAATCGGCAGAAACCATTTTGACATTAAAGGTCCCTGTGACCCCAAAATCAATAGGGGTCATCTACTAGTGATGACCAATCACTATGTGAAATATGAAGACTTTGTGATACATACTTTTCAAGATAATCAGCGGAAACCATTTTGACATTTAAGGTCCATGTGACTTTGACCTAGTGACCCCAAAATCAATAGGGGTCATCTACTAGTTATGACCAATCACTATGTGAAATATGAAGACTTTGTGATAAATACTTTTCAAGATAATCAGCGGAAACCATGTGGTCTACCGACGGACAGACAGACCGACATTAGCAAAACAATATACCCCCTCTTCTTCGAAGGGGGGCATAATTACGTGGGGACAGGTTGTTGGGTCACTCGTGGTGTAAAAAGTTTTCATAATGCCAGAAACTGTTTATTACCGATCCAGAGGTTTGCAAAATGACACATATATGAACCGCATCACAAAAAAAACAACTGTGGGTTTGCGACCAAAATGGATCCGGACCAGCCTGCTCATCCGCGCAGTCTAATCAGGATCCATGCTGTTCGCTATCAGTTTCTCTACTTGTAATAGAGTTGGTAAGCAAACAGCATGGATCCTGATTAGACTGCGCAGATGCCTAGGCTGGTCTGGATCCATGCTGGTCGCAAACCCACAATGTTGGTTTTGTCATGATGCGGCTCATATACCTGTGTTATGAATTTACCAGTTACCTCTATTATCAAACTTGTCTGAATGAATACATAACACATTTTTATTGAATGAAAATACATTTATTGTGCCGAAAAAAATAAAAAATGATATCAACCATTTCAAAAAGAAACTGAATGCAAATTTTACTATACAATTATATACAATCATTGAAAATATATAATAATATGTGTTAATTTATTCTTTTACTGAACTGCCTTGTTCTATATAACATCCCTGATGTTAGTATCTCATTATGGCCAGTCACAAGTTTTATTTTCAAATGGTAGACATCAAGAAAAATATATTACAATATTTCAACAAAACATTATTGGTCTTTATGAAAGATATTCTGTTTGCTACAAAAACACAAGAAAAATGTTAAATTATAGCTTATTTTAAATAAATTCACAGGGAAATTAAAATTTAAGATATACTCATCACCTTAGTGCAGTAACAGGTTAACTCGTATTAAATCTTATAAGGAGTTAACATATTATAGCACTCAGGTGACATTGTAATTCATCACACTTGGCATTTGTTTTTTAATCTGAACAAAAAAAAATTTAAATAAAAATTTTGACTGTGTATATATTTATGAACCAATGTTTGTTCTTTTTTGGCGTCCGTACAATAAAAGATATTATTAATATTTTAACAGGTGATGAGAAAAAGAATTTGAAAAAAATTCTGAATTAAAGATATTTTTTTAATGACATTTCAGAGATGAATCAGGACTAAAAAAAAAATATGAAAATTTAGGACTATTATAAAAACAAAATTGTAATCTACAAAAACAAAACAAAAATGATAAACATTACAAAATAATAAAGTATGCCAGCATTACAATTAACTAAAGAAAAAGCATTTTTTTTTTGGTATTTTTATATATTTTTTTCTCTTTTTTTACTATTTTGTGCACTTTTTTTTCTTGTCGACAATGCAGCTTTTTGTCATTAGTGACAGAAAGGGTTATGTTATTCAGGAATTGAAAGTAAAATTGTTCAAGCTGATATACCACGGGGCAGATTTTAAAAAAAATGTCGCCCTCCTACCCCCCACCATGAGTTTGGTATCTTGGGTGTAAAGTTATGATTCTCCCCTACTTTAAAATAATATTTTATTATCTTAAAACCATTATGCACGCTATCAAAATCACAAATTCATGAAGTCACCAACGTACCTTGCTATAACAGTACATATAGGCAAAGTATTCTAAAAAAAATAATTTAAAATCAATATGTTTGCCAACAAAACTTCTAGGTTACCAGCACATTTTCAGAAATTTATTTAAACCGAGTCATTATTGAACTTTAAACCACTGTGCACATAAACAAATCCATTATGAATTTACCTTACTTAATCTATTTTCAGAAAAAAATCTAACTATGCGTACAATTGTATATTTTATTACAATATCGGGTTACAGGAAAATTTAGGCCCTCGTATACTTTATCTTTTATCAGTTTAACAATATAACTTGTCAAAATACAGAAATTAGGTCAAGGCAAAATCTATTTTATCAAACAGGAATACACCGACAACACTGGAGTGTATATACAAAAAGATCAAAACTCTGTCTACACTGCAATCTGAACAGGGATTTTAACAAAAACTCAAATCAATGCATATTATATTTAAGTTATCTATGAAAAACCTGCACTCTGATTGTATGCTTGTATGTATTTACTTACACTGATGTACAGTAGTGATAATGGTTGTTTACCAAACTGTTAAAACCAGGGATGAACACACTGAAATGGTTCAAAACAAAAAACCCCTGATGGTGAACAAAATCAATACCATGGTACGATAACAAATTATGTGAATTCGTAACATTCTACATGGAAAGTTGTTAAAATCCATAAAGCTTGAAGTAATGTTTTTAACAATATGACAAAATGGCTTTTGAATGGAACTTTTCCAATAGAAATTTCAGATTATTATTTCCCTCGAGAAAATTTACACAAAATGTTGTTGCTTTTTTGTGTACAGTGTGTAGAAAATTCATAGTTGTTTATCTATATCAAATAAACAATTTTTTTTCCAATAGAAACTTTATGTTGTTTACAATAGTTCATAGTTCACGTCAACTATTTAAAACCACTTGTGTTTTTTCCATTAAAATAGATCCAAATAATTTTATTAAAACAAATTATAAACATGATGTCTAAACAATGCCATGACCTGTTAAGAAAGTACAGAAAAGAGAATTTCAAAACCAACAAGAACAGGAAAAGATATGTAGAGAGTAAAAGATATCATAGAGAAATGGTAGGAAAAAAGTGCGTATTTTATATAGAGGTTGGGTGAAGAAACATCAAATTCATCAAAACAGACATAAAAATACAATATAATAAACAGTCAATACACCTGACATTAAACTTTTGAAATGGTATGAATGTCACGAGGCAACCCTTCTCAATAAAATACCAATATCCCTGTTGTTAAATAAAATCTAAAAAACAGTGAAGGACAAAATTTGTTCCAATGAACCAAGACCGATTTCCAACGGTCTAAATTTGTTTCTAAGTCAAAAAAAAATATAAACAAATTTTAATTTGTTTCAAATTTGTAGATTTTTAGCTTGCGATAATGAATTATCACCAAAATTGCGTCTCTGAAAAGTATCAAATAAATTTTTAAATAATGTACATGTACGATGTATTCTGTACTATGTGACACTTATCAAACCATAATTGTATCAATCTGCAGATGTTTAAAATATATATATTTGTATTTTATTATGCATTATATAAAACCCTGTCTTATATCAAATAATGATTTTTATTGCTGAAGTGGTTGCCTCGCGACATGGTTCTGTGTCGCTCAAAAGTTCTAATCGGAATCGTAGTTATCGATGGTGTACGCCAGGAACATCAGATCACCTGTGTTTGGCACTATTGGGTTGCCCGGCACCACCACTTCAAATCCAAGGAACATGAAAGTCCGAATTAGACACGCTGAAAAAAACAAACAACGAAATACTTCAGTAAACTATGAATTGCTATTAAATAAAGTAGATCAATTATGCACGATAAAAATATATACAGAAAAGATTTTTAGAGATGGTGAGTTCTAAGAAACTGACACAGGTATCAAAGTACTGTAATATAAAGATTTTGCTTTTTGTACTGTTGAGGGACATCTATGTTAAACTAATTTTGGTTTACTCCCATCTTCCACACAAAATTGATCTATAAGCTACTGAAACATTTTTGAAACATTGTGTAGTTTGCCAAATGGCAACATTTCAGCTATCCTTGTGGAGCATGGAATTTTACCCTATTACAAGGGGTCGAAATAAGAAATATAGCCTTTCTTTTTCCCTCAATTTCAATAAAATATCCCAACAGCAGCCCCAAAAAATCAAACTGTTTCAACTTTTGAGAGATAAAAATGAACTGTTTTAACTCGTTTCATCCACTTAAAGAATTCCTTGCAGGATTAAAACCATCAAGCAAAACTTAACAACTTGGCCATGGAGAATCAAAAGTGATTAACTGATCTGGAATCATATCCAAATTCATTGTTACTTAAAAATTTGAGTGATATCAATAAAATATTACCAGAAATCTTCCAATATTCAATAACGGGCCATTTTATGACTCAAATAGAGGCAGGACTATTCTAATAACATTCTTCAATAAGAAAATTGTAATATCTATAGCTTAACTTACCCCTATCAGTTCTAGACTTTTTGAAGACCAGAATGACATAGCTGCAATCCAATTGTTCTTCTGCGTACTCTAGTAGAGTAACAAGACTGAAAACATTTACATATAAATTCATTTATTTTGGGGTTTTAATTTACTCCTAACCATGCTATAAAATATCTTAAATGAACTTGTCCGTCTTTTTATTCTGGACATAAACATTCATAATTTTTTAGTAAATTTAAAAATCAGTAGGCTGATCTTGGTTGCACTGGTAGTTTCTGACATCATAGGCAGTCAAAGGGCTAAATCAATAATACATGTACCTTAAATACATGCAGAACTAGGAAAATGTTGGGTTACCTCTCTAAAATCAGGTCATTATATTATACACTTAAAGGTCTGCTCTTAAGCAATAATTTTTTAATTTTATTAATAATTCCTACATTCAGAATTTAATAAACAAAGAAACAATATTTTTACATCATTATTGAAAAATTCTAATCCTAGTTATCCTACAGTGATTCCTGCAGGGACTAAGGTTATAAAATTATATTTTTTCCAGACTCAAACTTATAACTCGGGTATTTGAATGGTCAGAGATGGCACAGAATTTACACTGGACCAATTGGAAGATTTTACACAGAACTCAGAAAAGACACACATGTAAGAAGTAATGTATAACGATTAATTTTTCAAAATCCCAAAGTAGTCTGTCCTATAAAATTTGAATATTTCTAAAAATTCTAGATACCTTTCTTTCGATCCCTCTGGCAGAAGGCTGTTAGGAATCTCTACATATAACTTTCTGTCTACGTAAATAGTTTCCCAAGCAACTTCCACATTGGCTGCTACTTTCACGATAAAACACAGATTCGAGGCTGTCTGTAAACCATTAAAACAGAAAATTCAATAGCACAAAGATCATCAAATAACACTATAAATTTATTTTAAGATCATTCATTTCTTTCACACATGAAAGTAAATCTGTTTTGACATTTTCAGGTGTATAGATAATAGAAAAATTGGACTGTTTTTTCAAGCAATCTCAATTACCTTATCTATACCATTGTAACATGTGGAACATGGTCCTGACCAAAGTCTGGCTTGAACCTAAAGTCCCAAGGATTGAAAAGGGGAAGGGAGGGGACAGTCTCCTGTCACACATGGATTCCTTTAAAAGGCTTGCTTTAACTTACGCTGTTTTTTTATGTTCTGACCACCCTAAATCTAATCCTTGAAATTGTCCATCTTTCCGTTGAAACAAAACCATTTACCTTTTCTTTTATTTTTTGGAGAAAATTTGAAAATATCTATTGAGTAAACAGGGCAGACAATGCTCAGACACTGACAGCACTGGTGAAATCATTTGCCACCAGCCAGCTTGAGGTTACATTTCCTATCGCATTCAGTTCATTAACCTTGCTTACAGACATAAATAAAGAGACATACAATAAAATATTTGACAAAGTTGTCCACATACCTGTGCTTCAGATGTCAGGGTATTGCTGTAACCAAAGCAACTGTCTGAATTGATGACCTTGACATTGACAGGGGGCTCTTTTGAAACCCCCACACCGCTGCCCTCTGTCACGAATGACACGTTGGCGGCATGGGGAACATCAGGAACACTGCCGAGGCCCCGCACCCAGACGTATAAACTGCCTTGTCGACGAAAACCTGAAATTAATGTTAAAATTGAACACTTCAACATTGAAAAAACACTATATAATCAGTTATTATGTAACTTGTATGGTTGTTAAACAACAGTGAAATAGACTCAATGGCAATTTGAATAAAAGTGACCTTTATCGTAAGTTTATGCTTAATTACTTAGTTCTTGACATAAACATTTTCTGACCCTTGGCAGGGCTTTTCTTCCTTCTATAGCAGGGGCTGTTACAGGGCTGCTTCCTCAAAGAAATATTCTTTGAAATCATGCAGCTTTCCCCGAAAATTGAATTTACATCAAATTTTAACCCCCCTTTGGCAAATATACAGTGTAAATTTTCCCCCAAAATTAAGGGCAGGGCTGCTTCTCCAACCTGTGAAAAAAAGCCCTGCTCAGTGCTGGGACTTATTTTGACAAATTTTCCGCCACTAAAAATGTTAGTTCCTTTTAGTTCTATTATCTATTTATCAGAACACACCCTGAATCATAATGATTATTTATCACACAGAGTCTTTGATTTCTATAAATTATAACATACTGCCCATATGTCGGTTTGTATGATTAAATTTGTCTCAACGTTAAATTCTAATACTGGAACCATCATGACAATAAATAAATAATCTATCATAATCTTTATTCTTATAATGTGGTATAGATGGTTACCGAAAATAAGCTATTTAAGCGAAAATAAGATCGCTGCTACGAAAATAATATTTATTTTTGAAATAGTGCATTTATCTGGTTTATGTTTGTTGACCCGGTCTTATTTTCACTTTACAGGGCGATTTGAGCTATTTGCGTATGATGGTATTTTCGGCTTAAACTTCACTTTTTAAAATATTTTTTTGGTTCTGAAATTTTAATTTGCTGTAAAATCATTCAAAGCATGCAAAAATATATAATTAACAATTATCTAAACAGATAAATGTAATAATAAAAAAAATCTTATTTTCATAGCCGTTATTTTTGCGAAATAGCTTATTTTCTGTATCCATCTTTACCCATGTAACAGCAAACATCTACATCTACATTGTACGTTGGCGCAATCACACTTGAAGATTGAAAACAGGAAGATCTAACAGGAAGATCTACTTTAAACAAAGGACAATTTTCGGTCTGTCTGGCATGCATTTGGCAACATGACGATATCTGACAAAAAAAAATAATCTTTTTTTTTTTGATTTTCATTAAAAAAATAAGATCAGTGACAACTTTTCACATATTCATCAATAAACACGTTGAAAGTCCAATGTTTTCCTCCAAGTTTTCACGTCTAAAAAATTTCATGACAATTTCAAGGAGCTAAAACAGAACAAAATCAGGTCCTTTAACATTAAAATTATATTTAAATAAGATAATTAACAAATCTTCTATGTGATTACAACGTAATGTAAAATTACGCACTCAATAAATTTTGTCAAGATCTCGCAGTCGCCATCTTGAATGAAGGTCAGCACGTAAACAAATGAAAATTTCTTTTACAATCACGAGAAAATCGTAAGATCTTTACTCACAAATTAGTTGATTGTAATGCAGGCATATCTGCCTTATCTGCTACAGGTTTCGGCCCAAAGTTTTCGTCAATGACTATTGCTTGCGACGCTTTCAACATCACGCCTGATGGCGTAACTCGAAATTATTGTTTGACACGCACGGCCGATTTTTCAGAATATATAAGCAAAATGTGAAATGACGTCATCGGTGTCGTTATATTAAAAATCTGTTGGGATGAAACATTTAGTGGTCATTTACCAAATATCTGTATAATGATAATCAAAGGACTGCAAGCTCTATGATATTTTTCTGATCTTTGCAATCTAAATGGTACTGTATATCTGTATGTATTTTCCTGTATAAGTTTATTTTGATATAATTTAGTATTTTGCTTTGATACATACGGAATTTTGCATGACTAGATCGTGTTTCTAATTTATATTATGAATTCATTTTATGTACATTTTTTTGATAGCAACACTTTATCCTTGCATATCGTGGCAAATGTAATATGAAACTCCGTGATACTTGTAACAAAATAAAAATGTTTCTTTCTTTTAGGTTCTCATCGTTAGTTTTAAGCCGTTTTGAGAACTACTTTTTGTTGTTAGGATTGTTGGGAATCGCTGTTCCTGAGAGTGAATGTCAGCATTGTATTTCATGATCTGTGATCAGAAAATAAAAATATGCATATCATGGTAATTTGCAATTATAATTACAATGTAATTTTTCATCAAATAGAAATAGAAAGCTCTGTCAATTCATATTTTACATATTTAAAAATAAATTTGGGTAAACTCGGAGCTGAAAACTGTTGAAAAGACTGGCTATATAAGAATAGCCAATTTTTATTTTTTTAAACAAAATTGAATATATTAATATTATATTTCTAAAAAATGAATTTAAATAACATTCAAATAAATTTAGAATTTTAAAATTCGATATAAAAAAACTTTTTTTTTAATTTGCTGCTATTAAATGCATAAACTGGTAGATATTGGTTCTTTTTGTCAATTTGTAAATCTGCTTAATTCTGCTAGCAGGTGCTTGCGCTGTCATTCTTCAAGTTGTCGATTTACTTAATAATTATTATATTTAACATCTGTGACAAAAGCATGATTACATCAATGCTGTGCATTTATATTAATAAATAAAAAAGATCGCAAACATGGTCGAGCATTCTCCGAATGACCATCATAATATTCATTGGACATACAAGGAAGTCTTATATACGATGTTTCTAATTCCCCAGCGTCATTGTGCATATTATTAATTTTGGCATAGTTACTCCCTAGCAATAAGCTATGTTGATTTCTTAATTTCTAAACCAACTTTAATACGTTTGGTATCAAATGAAAGCTTACACCAAAAGTTTTCTGCGGACGCCTTTAGAATAAGAATTCTTTCAAAGTTTCCCTTTTTGGTCTGAAAAACATACTGTGAAACTCAATAAGGAAAACACCGCACCCTTTAAAATACATCAACCAATCTTCAAAATTTTTGTATAGAATGGAAGATTTTAACCATCATTAATACAGAAAAAAAATTAAAACATATTGACTGAAACATAGAAAATGACTTCCTTGAAAATTGCATATGCTCAATTTTGAAAAATGGTGTCCTATATTAATTCTATTTTTCAATTAATTGCCACATATTTGTTCTAAGATTTAAATAAAACCAATCATTTTACACCAACAGTGTGAAAATGAATATTGGTTTTTGTAAAGATACAAAATACGCGCATGAATTTAGATAAATTTCTGGAAAAAAAATCTCCTCATCGCCGATATTTCTTTTAAAAAAGGTAGCAAATCGCAGCAAGCCAATCTTATGATCTGACACATTTATGTACATAGAATTTATCCCTTTTTGTACCAAATGAAAGGTTACTTTCTACAATAATATAATATATATTGCATTTTTAAAATTGGAAAAAGTATGATTATTAAAATCTGCATATTTGTTAAATGTTTGATTTATCGTATTACTTTATGTAATCAAGAACTTCCAACAAAAAAATGTTTTTTTTTATTCATTTTTAAACAAATCAAAAGATCGTAATATTGCTACAGACCGGGTTACTGAAAATGATAACACTTTTGTTGCAGTAAGTTAATTAATTGTCTTTTTATTTCTTTTTTTCTTTTTAGTTATGCATCTATTATAAATGAGACTAAATCAAATTAAGAATTAATTCATAAAATGCATCCCTGAATCATGAAGATACCATGATGGAAAAACAAATGGCACGGGTCATTAATTACCTCGATAAACACTCAATAACTGGCTTAGCACAACCTGATTAACATTGCATTTTAAATATACAATACAATAACAGTTTATTCAGCATTAAACATTTTACAATGTTTTTAGCATACAAAGTATACACATACTAAATGTTTGATTTATCGTATTAATTTATTTAATCAAGAACTTTCAACAGAAAATATATGTTAAAAATTTTGTGTTTTCATTTCTTTGTTTCTTCTTTTTTATTCATTTTCAATCAAATCAAAAGATCATAATATAATTACAGACTGGGTTATTGAAAATGACAATACTTTTGTTGCTGTTTTATTTGGTTTTTTTCTTCTTTTGAATTATACATCTATTATAGATGAAACTAAATAAAATCAAGATAATCTAGATTTTTTTATAAAATGCATCCCTGAATCATGAAGATACCATGATGGAAAAACAAATGGCACGTGTATTACCTCGATAAACACCTAATAATTGGCTTAGCACAACCTGATTAACATTGCATTTTAAATATACAATACAATACAATACAATACAATATAATACAATACAATACAATACAATAATAGTTTATTCAGCATTTAACATTTTTGCAAAGTTTTTAGCATTCAAAGTATACATATACAAAGAGAACATGGTTTACAGAATAGTACATGACTATCAATAATGATTAATACTTCCCGCGCGTAAAATGAGATTCTCGTGCGCGAGAAAAAAATGACAAACTAGAAGAAAATGGTATTCCGATTCGATTGGATTAATATTACATAACCTACATAATCTATCTTCTCTTTGGATGTTATCATATCTTCCGGTTTCAATATTTAAGCTATGTGACGAAGTTCTAAATCTAGTTAATGCTATTCCGTATTTGTTTTCGTAGATGATATTAAGGTATTTCTCAAGCTCGTTTTCAGCATTCAATATTTATTGAACAATGCTCTAGTTTTAAAGGAATGCAAATTAAAGAGGCTCCACTGAGTTAGTTGTTGTTGGTGGGGTTTTTAGTGTTTTTCTCCTTCTTTTGACACGACGGGACAGGAAATAATTTTTCATTTAAGATTGATATTTCTATTTGATTTAGGTGTAGAACAGTAACTTTAGAATGTTAGTTTATTCCCTTACTCTGTATAACCACAATAATTTATCTTTTTTTAACCTGGTATATTGAAGACCAGTAAAAGTAGCAAAATGTAAACACAGTAGGGTTTTGACTTCCTTACAAAATACCAATTAACTATAACTGTACTTATATCCAAAGTGCAACATATGTAAAAGATGGTTCAATAATTGGCCAATGGGGTTACTTTTTGGATACTTTAAAGCAGGGTCTGTTTGAACGACTCTGTTTAAAGGTACACCAATATTACAAAGCTTTTGAGAAATAAAAATAAAAGCATTTCTGAGGCTTATTGTGCTTTAAGTCAAACTGTTTTCATCTGGATAAATTACGTTCTTGTTACTCTGTTAATTTATTAAAGCTTTTACGTCTTCCATTATACAATCGAAACATTTAGTGGAGTGTCACCGTTAACACCTTGTTGCGTAGATGACATCGACTGCTCTCAAATTCTATTCGGTGAAGAAAGTAATAATTGATCCGTGTTGTGCAGGTGTTTGTTTATAAAAAATGACAAAAACTAAACAAAAATTATTTCGATACTTTACTACAGATGTCCATGGTAACTATATTTTACTAGGTTTAATTCATTCTGCACATTTTTATGAATGATTTCTTATTTATAAATGTCTTAGCTTCATTTTTCAGTGCCCTCTTGCCTTGACAAATATAGAATCTACATGGCCCTTGCAACACGACAAAAGTGATATCTACTGTACTAAGTGGGTCATTTGTCAATATAAACTTTTGTGCACTCATACATTAAAAGTATTATTTGCAGTCGTGCAAATAAAATGATAAAAGTATATGCCAAATCCTTGCCATTGGTGTAAGAATCAGACATATGAGTTGTTAAGATGTTTATCAACCTAAACAGCTAATCAACGTACTGTAGTCCTTCATAATTTGTAACACATTGCATAATTTTTCTTATTTTACAGTTTGACGTTTATTGGAACATGCGGATTTGACCAATGTAAAAATATCTTTGGTTTACACTCTTAATCAATGTCAAGTTTTATCAGTAACAGAATATGCAGGGGTGACATGTAGTCCAAATATTTAGACGTAACCTCGTATTTGAAGCTATTTTTTACATGGGTCAAATCCGCTTTACGATAAAAGTCAAAATGTAAAAAAAGAAAATGCGATGTCTTTCAATGAAGGACTAGGGTGACATGATAAATTGTATGTATTGCCAAGTGTGGACAAATAGAATTTTTCACTAATTTACAATATAAATATCAAATGAACAAATTCACAGACACTTGGGGTGTGGAGCTAAAAACGCCTTTAAAATCCAAATAAAATATATATGTGTCAATCCCAGCACATGTACTGATCACATATATCAAAAAAACTTAATATAAGCCGTTTTGAAAAAAAAAATCATATTTCAACGTCTATAATAATACACAATATTATATTAATAATAATAATATATAATAATAATAATAATTCATTAATTGTATGGAAATGATTTGACAAATTCTTCAAATGTTTTCATACTTGCAATTATTTTTGAAGTAGCGCGATTTTGGGAATTATTTTTATCCTAGAGTCTCGAGACAATTACTTAGAAATGTTTTAATTAATTAAAAAATATAAAAGTACATTTCATTTCTGTGTTATAAATCGCATTGACTTTTTGGAGATATATAGCGGTGATTTAACTATGAATGTACCCTGCGGTCGAGCTTTTGCAGTGATGGTTCAGGCTTCCAAAACTTTGTAAGCCGCTCTTTTAACATTTTTATTTTGTCAGATGCAGCATTGTCACCATATATAAACAGGCATGCTGAATACCTTACGCTACCACAGTGATAAAACGTAGCGCATGCTTTACTATATCATAATATTTGCAAGTTGTAAATATCTAGGTCACACGCTGCTATGCTAATTTTAGAAATATTTTTGAAAGTGTCACGAAAATCAGTCTGGAAATTATGGCATGTATGTCTTAAATTCAGGAGCTTTGCATTGTTTTGTTTAAGCGTTAATGTTGAGCAAACAATCTTGCAATATTATATCTGTTTTTGAAAGGCCATTTCTAAAATTAGGATATTCTTGTGACAATTTTAACACAAAATAAACATGACGATTCTCAAGATCTTGATCTATGCATTTTACAAGATACCTGCCAGAATAATAAGGCCCTGTCAGAACATGTATATCATCAATATCTGTTTGATAATAACAAACAGGTTTATTGTCAGAACAATGTTATCGTAATAACCAACAGGTTTAGTGTCTGTTCTAGGAGGGGGGATGTGGGGATTCACTCATATTTTTGAAAATTCCCCCCTATTTTTTCAGAGACGGGGAAAATTTTAGAGAAAGAAGGAAAAAGATCAACAAATGTATTAAATTCTCACTTTTCGATAAAAATCCCCCTTGTTTTTCGAATCCTAGAATAGACACTGCAGGTTTATTGTCAGAACTAAATATTAGCATAGTAACCAACAAGCTTACTGTCAGAATATTGTTAGCAAAAACATAGTAATCCAGAATCATGTAAGCATAGTAACCAATAAGTTAATGGGGTTTTGCATGTGGATTAATTCAGTTTTGTTAGAGTAATCACCATTGACATAGTAAAAAGTCGCAATTTTCTATTTGTATCGCTCAATGTTGGTCAACACATTATGCACCTGTGGGTTTGCTTTTGAATTTATTCATTATTTGTAGAGTCATAGCCGTTGACTTATTGAAAACCATTCCAAACTGTTGTGTCACATCGACCTAAAACTGCGCGAGCTGCAATAAACAAACTTTGAAGGAATGTTGATCAGCATTAAATGAAATTGTGCACCTGATGTCGAATAAATGCCTGTGACTTAGTAAAATTTTCAATATTTAAATGATATCTCATGAAACTAAAATAGTGTTTGTCTGGAATCATAAAATTTTATCCAAAGGTTTATTATCTAAATCAGTATGTATGGTTATGAGAGTTTGCTTTTGATTTTTTCATTATTTGTAGAGTTATTGCCCTTGACTAAGTAAAAAAAGTGGCATTTGTAAAAAAAATGGCATTTTTCAACTTTCTGTGTGAAATTATTTAACCGAGAGCTGGGACTAAAAATAACTTTCTGTCCCAACCCGTAGATTCATGAAACTTTACAAAAATGTTGGTCAGCATTGTATTTTGTATAGTTCTGGTCCTGTAGGTTTGCTTGTGGATTTATTCAGTATATGTATTTGTAGAGAAATTGTTCTTGATCTTTAGTAAACAATTTGAAATTTTGTTTTGTTGTGTGTAACTCAAAAAGTATTTCACCTAGAACTGTGTTCAACAGAAATGTTGGTCTGCATGTGTAGTTATACACCTGATGGTTTTGGATTTGTGCAATTGTGTTTTTCCCTTTTTTATTAATTTGAAGCACTTCATAATTAACAGCATATGACTCAGGGAATTAATACATTTATTGAGTGAAACACAGAAAGTTGTCCCTATCTCTGTTATGTATACCAAAATTCCATGCTAAATTGAACTAAATTTGAAAATTTTATAAAATATGTGGGTAGATTCTTTTTCAGATTTCTCCCTTTTTCTGATTTATCACGCTATAATTTCCCCTTAAGAAAGCCACAGGCTGTTTGGAAAAATTTGAAAAAAAATTCACAGTGTCATATGATTAGCAAAATTAACATGTTTTTATATTACATTGTAATTTATATATAGATATATCTACAGTAGAACATTGTTTTACCCATCCTAAAACATGTTCATTTTCCAGCCCTACCTAGAATCTAGAAATATATTTCTTCGGAAATGTTGAATTTCTGATTTTCCTGTTTATATCAATTCCATACATGTAAATCTCTGCTTTGAGGAGGTATACATGTTGATAACTAGTAAAGTATTGTTTAAATGAAATGAGAAATATATTATCAAATATAGAAAAGCTGCTAAATATAAGGAAAAAAAGCATTGATCATAGTATTACTTTATGATATACCGTAAAATTCCTATTAAACGCCCCCGGGGGCTAAACATTTTCCAAAAGGTGGGCTATTATTACAACACGTTTTTCCTAAATCCAAAAATCATTAAAATACATTAAGTGTAACATGGGTTGGTAATAACATTAAAATATGTTAAGATTTTAAAGTTCATGTGATACATTTTTGTGTTAATGAAATAAAATGGATTCTGAAGGATTTGAATAAAATAACGGAGTTATTAAAGAGTTCACCACTCATGAGCAGATTTTTTTCCATATCAAAAAGCCGGGGGGGGGGGGGGGCTTTTATTAGGAATTTTACAGTATGTAGAACCATTATGGTAGTGACCAGGATTATGTGATATGTGATGGTGTTTTTAAAAGAAAAAATTGAAAAGTTTATCCATGAGATGCTTGTTGCCTTAGCAGATGATCTAAGTGCAGAATGATTCACTGTGTAAAACTATATGGTTATATATTCAGGGTACCCACTTGCCTTTATTAAATGTAGAGGTTAGTGTATATTTAAGTAAGCATTAAACTAATTTATATTGGTCAAGAGTGGCGCAGCTGTAAATTGCTACATAAGTTTTTTGTTTTTGTTTTTAAAGCTGCATGACCCCAGATGAGCAAAAAATATTTTTTGAAAAATTCAAAGTGGAATTTAAGAAAAGTAAAAATATTCAAGCCATGATTTCCATGTTATGGAAGATTAATGACAGATTTTGCACTATAATTATCACTGTATATTATTTCTACTGCCTGTGACATGTGACTTTTGCAGTGACAAATTAGGGCTATTATTGCATATTTTCACATCTCTTTGGAAATTCATGTGAATTGTATTTGTAAGTGACATAGATTTGCAATGTGTAAATTACTTTTTTTTGTTTCTATTGATAATATTTTACTTTAGAATACATTTTCTGTTATTTAGCAGCATTTATACATGTAAGTGAATGAAATATTATAAAAGGAAACAATACGGAAAAAAATAGGTTTTTAGCAGCATTTATACATGTAAGTGTATGAAATATTATAAAAGGAAACAATACGGAAAAAAATAGTTTTTCCCCATCATTTCATAGAAATTTCACACGTGTTACATTACAGATATTCATTCTGTTAGCTTTATGAAACTCGTGTCTCAATTAATTTGTAGTAGTATCAATGTGTGATGGAAAGATCAACAGATGTTACAGGTAGAGCCTTACTTATAAAATTGTTATTGGATATTGTATTTAAAGATTTTAAGTTACACATAACTTTTTTCTCACCTCTGAGCACTTTGTACTGAAGGTTAGCTTTTGTGATCACAATTGGTGCTAAAGATGTGCTTTTGTGATCACAATTGGTGGTGAAGGTGTGCTTTTGTGAGCACAATTTGTGCAAAAGATGTGCTTTTGTGATCACAATTTGTGGTGGAGGTTTGCTTTTGTGATCACAATTTGTAGTGAAGGTGTGCTTTTGTGATCACAATTTATATGTGCTTTTTTTATCAAAATAAAACAGGTGTTATGATCGTCTGTTAGTTTGTTCCAACTTTTTTTCAAACAACCTTTTATTTAAACCACTGGGTCATATTTGGTAATTATAGCCCTGATAGGTCAAAATTGACACTGCCACAGGGGTCATGGCTTTTATTGTATAGTAAATACTTAGGAAAATTCTAGTACTTAAAATCTGCAAAGGCTAGATCTTAGAGGTGACAATGTCAAATATCAAAGCTCTCGGAATTGTAGCCTCACATAGGAAGATAATGATGTAGCATTGCCTAGTGGACCTCTTCCAAAGTTTAATAGGTCATACCCCTGATGTCTCAAAATATAGCCCTGGGGGTCACTGTCTTGCTATTTTAGTCTTAAACTTTTAAGATACATGTAGTTTGCTATTTTAGTATTAAAGTGCAATGTGTAAATTATTTTCTATGTTCACTTGAAAATATTATATTTTTAAATACATTTTCAAAATGTTAATGAAAATTGGCTTAAATCTGGAGTCTAGTTGCTTTAAGATAATAAGAAGATTGATCTATAATGTGTCCGTATAAATTATATAGAAATCATGTGAGCCATACCATGAATGTTAATATTGATTTTATATACTTTCAGATGTGACCTTGCAGAAGTTTATCAATTTCTTGGTGAAAGTCACCCTGCATGTATAAAAAAATGCCTGATAACTTTATTTGCGGGAAGTGTGGCAAGGTCGCGAAGACCAAACAGGCGCTGGAGAGACATGCGGCCTATCACGAGGACGACCGACCTTTCTCCTGCGAGGTCTGTTTACAGAGGTTCAAAAATTCAGACGATCGTGGTAAACATTATCGTCGACTGAAACGAGATGGGAAATTTAACATTGCTTGCACCGTGTGTCACAAACATTTCAAAACAGACGACATTCTTAGAAAGCATATTGAAATGCTAGGCTGTAATGTTGCAGCCGTTGATGGGACTGTTACTTCGAAATCAGAACCAACAGGGCATAATATTCAAGAGGGAAGTGCAATTACTTTAAAGGAAGAATATGTAATAGGTGATTGTATAGCATGCACGTGTAAAGTGTGCGAGAATGTGTTTTCAAGTACCTCCTCATTAAAGAAACATTATAAAGAGGTACATAATGATAATAAACGACAAGTGTGTATTCAGTGTGGACAAACACTAAGCTCAAAAGACAGTCTAGCTAGGCATTTCAGCATATTTCATCAGTCGTCATTTCCGTACGCGTGCGATCTGTGTGATCAGAAGTTTAAAATAAAAGAAAGCCTTTGTAGGCACGTGAAATTCGTGCATCAAGATGGCGGGTATCAGTGCCACGAATGCCATCGTGTGTTCAGTCAGCCTGTGAACCTAAGGAAACATTCAGCTGTTCACACAACTCAAAAACAGTTTACGTGCAAGTCATGCGGGCGAGAATTTCGGTGGAAACAAGCAATGCAAAAGCACGAGTTGCTTCATGATCCTCAAGGTTTATCAAGCAAGGAAGATAAAAAGGTAAATTCGTCAAACTGTATCAAAGAGGATTTAAATGGACCAGGGGAAAGGATAGGTGAAACACACATTGACCTAGAAGATGACGAAACTCTAGATAATTCTTATGAAGTGTTCAACGATATTCATAGTAACACTGATAGTCCTAATGACTCAGCTCAAGGTAATGTAATTGAAGATAAAACCAGATGTGAGTTAAACTCAGCAAATCAAAGCATAAAAGTCAAAGGAATTAACAATTCTGTGAAAAGCAGTGTGAAAAAGTTACCAACTTTACCTGACTCATCTGAATATAGTTCAGGGAATAATGATACAGTTAAGAAAGGAAGGGAATCAAGATGGAGTGAAGGAGACGAATATGATTTTCCCGATTCAGATGACGAATCTGGTTTTAATGATAATTTCAGTCGTGAGGAATGTAGAAAAAGAGTGGGTTTTTCTAATGTCATGAAATGCATCAAAAGTAAGAAACTTAAACTGGTTGATATTAATACAAGACCTAAAGAAAAAACTTTTTCTAGAGTCCCCAGGTAATAAAAAATACAAAAAAAAAAAATTTGATAATAGTACCCTTAGAGAAAAAATCTTTTTTTTTTAAAAATTTGGGTGGTTTTGGGGAAAAAGAACTGGGAAAACTTTTTAAAATGGCATATGAAAATTTTTGAGATTAATAATGCAAAAGGGGACTGATATTAAAAGTGAGAAATTTTTTTTCTGAAACTTAGATAAACTTTGGATGAAACGGGGAAACTATCTAAAAGATATCTCTACTGAACATGAAGAGCCTGAAAAGCATAATATAGAAAACGTTGCCTATGGAGAGAAGCGCAAAGCTGATTCAAAACAAAGTAAAGACAACTTTAACAATGATGTTGGTATTAAAAAATTCAAGTTGGCTGCACTGACCAGTTTTCCGACCGACAAAACAAAAGATGCACCTGAACTTTTGTTTAAACCGTCCTCAATTCAGACCATAATGTCGGGCCCTACCAAGGAACAACCTAGCAGTTCTTATACAGCTGAGGACAAGACAGATGAGGAAGAGTCCAGGGCTGACAATAGAAAATCAGGGATGAGGTTGCCATCTGTATTCAGTTCAATGTATACAAAACTTCATAATCCTTTTATCATTCCTAATTCCAGACTTCAAAACACACATGGTGATGCTAATAAGACGGATGAAGTTCAATATAATGACAAGGCTGTAGGTAAAGATATCCACGGGTTAAAGAAAACGTTTACAGCACCAAAAGAACAGATTATTCCAAGTGGAAAATTTTCCCTTGTGAAACATATGCTGTCGTTACAAAATGAGGATAATTTTGATAAAACAATTTTCGAAAATCCTTTGTATAACAAACCGGCAGATATAAAAGACTTTGAACTGATGGTAGAAAGGCACAGAGTTACAGACAAAACTGATGATACTATTGTTCAATCGTATGATTTGTCAGCAAAACAAAACATTCCATTTCATTGGCTTGGCATGAGTGTAGCTAAAAGAAGAGCCTCTATTGACCGCGCTGAAAAGGAGAGGGCTGCGGAAAATCAAAATCCACATGAGTCTGAACAGGATTTGACTGTGATTGAAGAAAGGAAACAAAGTGAAGATGAGAAAAGAACAAGTGACTCTTGTGCTGAGCACTCGATGAAGGGAAACACAGATAAAGAATTGGTTGTTATAAATAAAGATGAAGAACATGGTATACGTAATGATAAAGGCAATGGACATAAGACAAGTGCATTACAAGGACATACACACATGTCTCGAGGCTATCAGGCAATGAAAAATCTAGTTGCAAATAGACAATTAGTGGATAAAACTGATAGACAGAGTCGTTCAGATGCAGGAAAATCAGTCCTCACAAATCCATTTGATTATGAAAATAAATACTTTCAAGAAAATCCAAGAGAAAATTTGGGCGATGAAGATTCAATCTCAACTCTGAAAGTGCATAACTCTGGTACTAGTAATCAAAGTACAGCACACTGTGCTGGAACAAATGTTGACCTTACTGCCTCAAGCAATAACCATAAACGTCACGGAAACAATGTCTTTGATAGTCAATTTTCTCGCAATGATATAGATGTTTCTAGACAAGGTCAGTTAAGCATGCAGCAATCTGATGAAGAAGCTTTCTCTAAATCATCTTTATCCAGACCATCGTTTACAAATTCTAAATGTGATATTCAAACACATTTAAGATCGTTGTCTGAGTCGCACATATCAACGCAAACTGTAGCGAATTTTTATCCAGTTTCCAGAAGTTTGTCAATACCAACTACGGCAGTCGGTACCAACAATAGGATTGAACCTCAGAGACTTTGGGGTTCGGAGCCATCTATCTTATCTAAAAATAGACCACAGAACAATACCGGGACAGTTTCTACATCAAGTGTGAATCCCATGTTTACGTCACTTAGACAATCTGAAAAGATTATGAACTCTGTAAACGGGGAAACTAAACATAACAAAGGGTTGATAACAGATAAAGAAATGACGTTTGGGTTTTTACCGGATAAGAAAATTGATTTGACAATGATCAGTAAAAATTTTGCGCAGCTACAAAAACTTCATCATGGTAGCTTGAATAAAAATGACATGAAAGTAGTTTTTTCCCATCATAATTCATTACCAAACGTTTACAGAAACGTATCTGAACCTAGTCAAACACCCGTTAACATTGAATCCTCATCTTTGAAATCAACTCAGTTTGGAGATCAACAGAATTTTTCTAACATGCGTATTGATAACAGCATGGAAGACGAGATTGATATATCAGAAGAAGGTGTGTTTGATGCTTATACAATGATTAGATCACCATATAGAACTAATTCATCTCATTTGTCAGATGGTGGGGTTAAATACAGTCATGTTATAGAGACACAATCTATTAATAGAACTTCAGAACGCTCACCTCATATGTGTTATGAATCGAAACATGTAGGAAAACTACATTCAAGTGTAAAAAATAGTACAGCGGGGATCAATACAGGGGTCGTTAATGTGTTTGAAAAGGGGAGACAGGTTCAAGATTCTCAGAGTAAATATTCATCACATAGTGATGAAAGTAATTCAGGTGTTTCTATATATGATATATTGAAGGGACATGAAGAAAAAGGTAAAGAGTATGACAGTGTAGATACATTATTGGGTGCATACATTTAGTTGTTGTTTCTTTGAATGTGTGTGTGTGTGATTTTTTTTTTTTTTTCTCTTAAGTTTTGTCTAGTTAAGTAAAATGTGTTGTTTGTATTTTAAAATTTGTCTGGTTCAGTCAAACATTGATATTTTTTTTTTTTAAGCTTATTTGTTGTCTTATTAAGTGAAAAGGTTATTCCGACAACAATACGTACAGTTAGGAATGAGATATTGTTATCAAACTTTGTGTATAACAAGCTTATATGAAGACCTGGGTTGGTATTGCATTTGGACTCCTTGGGGTCAAGGTCACCGTTACAGTGTTACTAAAAATAGAAAAATGGTTTCCGGATAATAATGAGATATTGTAATCAAACTTTGTGAAAAGCAAGCTTATTTGGAGACCCCAGTTGGGATTACAATTAATTGAAATATTTCTTTGTACACAGTTGATAGTTTGTGTTCAAATTTTTCTTCAGACTACTTATTTTTCAAAAAGTCAAAGTTGATGGTGGGGGTATTAATCACCTTCAGTGATAGGTCTAGTTATAGGTACATGTATTCTTGATACTCTTTTATAGTAATCATAAGTTAGTTAGGTTTTTTTTGTGGTTTAGAATTTTTCTAAAGAATTTGATCAGGCCAATAGAATGTTATGATTGATTACAATCATCGTCGGATACCCACAATTGATAAACATGTCACATAACATGCATTCAACCGTGGGTAAAATGAATCTATTTGCTTCGATATACAGCAACAGGTGCGTAAAATATCTACCAATGACATCGCGTTTAACAAATCTATATTCTTCACCAGCGGAGGTAAAAAACAACAAGAAACAAAATGGCAGCGCCCACGGTTAAAAACTGTTGAACTAGTCTTGCTAAAATCAATGGTAAAAACTATCGCCAAATCAGTTCTTCTGCAAACAGATATCAAAGTAAATTATCTATTCTTTCTTGCTGGAAATTGTTTAATTTTTTCGATGTTGAATTTTTCACGTCGTCTATGGTTGTCACTATAGTGTCTGTTATACCCAACGTCGTAAAAAACAAGCATTTTGATTGGTTTAAATCGCCTCATGAAATTATGAGGCAGCCAATGAAATAGCTGCCTTTGACACACCTCCAATCGACTGAATATTGGCAAAAAATCCCACAACTGATAAATGTTAATGGTTCGGCCGATAAATGTTAATGGTTCGGCTGTGGGTATCCGACGATGGATTTCAATAAGTCTCAAAACTTTCGTTCTCTGAATCTTAGTTGCACTTCCATACCATACCATACCATACCACTACTATACTATACCATACCACAACTATACATTTACCAAATCATACCATAACTCCAGCAGTCACTTGTATTAACAATGATTTGAATACATTGTATATTATGGTTAATTTTAATTACAGTGATATACAGTGAATGAGACTAAAAATAGGTTTGGAGCACCCCACTAAATACCGTATTCCGGTATACAAGGTATATACCGGGCAAGGCGCTTGAATCATAAAATGCTGAAATCTTGCCTTTTTACCCTACAAAATGAACTTTAATAGGTCTAATTTATCTTTTCACACCGATTTATAATGCATCAAAACGTTACATAAAATTGTTCATGAACAGACATCAGACATTGTATGACACCTGTCTTGTTAAATAGTGCTTCATTTTTTTCCATGCTTAACTTAAATATTAGTCAATTCTCATTTCTTGCTAGATAATGATAAAATTAAACAAGAACTTTCTTATTTTAATTTCTGTTTTATTTTCATTTTAAATTTCGAAAGAACAAACTTTGGAAAATTTTCAAAAGAAAAAAACAATTAAAACATTGTCTGTAAAATTTTCAAAATAATATACACTGTAAAATTTTCAAAATAATATACTAGCAAGTAACATATTCCATACATAAATTATGTATAATGTACAATGTTTGCTCTACAATTTCAAAAGTGGTGCCCTGTTGTTTATCACTTGTTTGGAAACGTGTTTTCCATTCAAAAAGCTGTAATGTAATAAAAATATTATTGATGTCATTGTTTAACAGTAATTTTATAATATATGGAAACATATTTTCCAAATCAAGAAGCTGTGATGTAATAAAGATAATTGATGTCATCATGTACAGTATGACATAGAATTTAACTTTGCACAAGTTTAGAAGATGGTAAATGTTAAAAGAGTTTACATTAACAAGTATAATGTATAGATTTTAAGTGTTAATTATGACATTTCCTATTTTGATACACTTTTCCATGCACATTATATATTTTTGCTCAATAGTTTGGCTTTCAATTATTTGCTAATATATAAAAAAGATGTTTTAAATTATTTAATAATGGGTGAAATATGTTAGTTATTGAATGATAAAAGAAAAACCCTTACTTGAATATTTCAATTTTTCATGTTTAAATTTGTATATGACTTAAACATAGACTTCTCATTTAAAAACCTTTTAATTGGCATTGCAAATTTTGTGAAAAAAAAGTTTTTTTCTCTAGAAATAAATTTGAAAATTTGGTGAAATCCATGTTAAAAAATGTTTGGTTTTTTGTATGTTTTATAGTAAATTAACTGTACCGATATACACATTGGCAAGGTTTACCGGAGATCTGGTGTCGGCAAGAGATTCTAACCTAGCCACCAGTGCAGACAAAGATTAGTCAACACACTCATGCTAGATCAGCCGTCACCCCGGTGCTAGATCAGCCTACACCCCGTGCTAAATCAGCCGACACACCTATGGTCCCTGATCATGATCTGCTCAGTTCGTTATTTAAAAAAAATTTCCCTAAAAATACAGCATGGTTTAGTCCAGATTAAAAGATGGAAAAGTCCAATTTATTATAGCTAAGATGTATTTACAGTAAACTCCGCTTATAAGGAACTCATTGGGACATTCAAAATTTGTTCCTTATATTCAGAGTTCCTTGTAAGCATATAGCGAATTAGTTCCTCAGTGTATCAGGAGTTTTTATAGTGAACGGATTTAAATATAACAAACTGATTGTTTACTTTCGTCCCCCATTTTGAAGACAATTTGATTAAGAAAAAATAGTCATTTATTTGAAAATCCTTTGCTATTTCATTTTTAGTTTTACACTTCTACTCATTTGCCCATAAAATATCATATTTTATTCTAAACTCATTGTTTTCCGTTTTATTTCCATGATAACAAACAAACACGATTTTCGAGTTTTTCTTCCTTTTTAAATTGAATATCTTCTATTATATTTTAAGGGTGACTTTTACAAATGAAAATTTCTTTTTATTTCAATCAAGCTTATTTTGTAGTTTTCAATGGATTAGCAAGCATTAGGGATTATGTTGCAAACCGATTATAAATGATCATGATTTTCTTACTCGAGAAAAACTATTAAAGAAAAGAAATAATAGAATAAAACAAATACATTTTGTAACCGTTTTATCTTGATGACAAGAACCCATGCAAAAAATATCCTTAATAGAAAATTACGTACTACTATACAAATTCATTTTCAAACCTGTTTTAATACACGGTGCATTCGACTGAGTTTTAATCCGTGCCAATGAAAAATGAAAGTTGAAAATGCGGGATCTATTTACGGATAGCCGATATTTTGGAGTTCGTTATAAAAGTGTAATTTTCTGTACTTTTAACTTAATTGGGACTAAAAAATGAGTTCCTTATAAGCTATATTTCCTTATAACCATGTTCGCTATAACCATATATTTTTATATTAAATAAAGAAGGGCAAAATTCAGGCCAAAATAAATTGTTCCTTATAACCGGAAGTTCGCTATAACCGTGTTTGCTATAAGTGAAGTTTACTGTAGTTTGGTAAGGAATTTCAACATTATATAAGTGTTTACCAGGTTATAACAAAGATATATTTGTATATAATTAATGTAAATAGATGGTCATACATATTTATATATGGTGTTATAGAAATTTGTATTATAAATGTAAATTAAATTTGTGTATACATATAAATGTAAATAGGGATTTCTAATATATATATGTACAAATGTGGATATGGTGAATACTTACATGTATTTTGACATAATGCTACATAAATGTAATATTGTACATTTTGAGTAAAGTCTTAAATGATTATAGGTTTATTTAGCATTTAACTGTACAATATGTGAATATAAATTATATTTGGATAAGGTGAGTCTAATATGATTTCTAAAGCTGTGTACAATTCCAAATATATTCCAATATTGCACTTGTTTAAGGTTTATTAGCCTATTTTTGCTATATTCAATTTATATTAAAAAATGGGATTTAATGTTAATATGGATTAATGCATTTAAAAGCTTGCAACGCTCTAGGTAGTATTCATTGGATAATATTGTTAATGGGTTTTATCATTTAGCTAACATGGAAGAGACCAAACACATTTAAATTACAAATCTCGTGCTCCAGGGTAACATGTCATTTCAGTGCATATTATTTCCTTAGGATGACATTGCCATTATGAATAAAGATGTAAAGTCATGCACTACTGCAAGAGACAACAAATAAATAAAAGGAAACTAAATGAATTTCCATGATGAATTTTTTTATGGGGTCTGGAGGCCTTAACCATTTAAATATTGTAGAATATGTAAGAACAAATGAGCCGTGTCATGATAAAACCAACATAATGGGTTTGCGACCAGCATGGATCCAGACCAGCCTGCGCATCCGCTGTTCCATGCTGTTAGCTATCAGTTTCTTTACTAGTTATAGGGTCTGTAAGCAAACAGCATGTATCCTGATCAGACTGCGCGGATGGGCGGGCTGGTCTGGATCCAGGCTGGTTGCAAACCCATTATGTTGGTTTTGTCGTGACACGGCTCAAATATCCGTCATGTGTTTGCAGTTTGGATCAGAATATCTGTCCCATGGGTGCCCTCTAAACTAAGCCAATCTAAACTGCATTGTATGACTCATATTATGTTATTCATATTATTCATCATGGTTTTGACCTCTGTAGTGCTTGCTTACTGTATTAATGCATTAATTATAATTCACTAATAGCACTGTACAATATGGAAGTATATATTCAAACAAAATTTGTCTAGCCACCTGACAAGTCCAATATCAATATCAAGTTATGTACAAATACAGATATATCCTATATTGTACAGAGGAATGTAATAAACTTTAAAATATAGTATATACTGCAAAATCACTATTATTCGTAGGACATTAATTTTTCGAGGTTTTCATGAGAAGGCAATCCACAAATTTAAGGATCAGCAAATTTTCCGTGACCAATGAGAGTTAACACTACATTGGCTACTCTTGTCATGACTTAAATAGTATAGCATTTTAATTGTTAGTTAAATTTTCCAAAATTTTATTCAAGACAAATAGTTCTTTATTTATTGTTACTAATTTAACAGATTATTTAAATACTCAAAATGTATGAAATATTTTATTGTTGAAAAAACATTGATACTCATGTTAAGTTTTTAATTGTTATCGAATGTGTTATTTCAATTTGTCAGATGAAATATATTCCAGTATGGTGAACTTGTTAAATTTAGCATAAGCATTGTTTGAAAAGTTATGGGAATTGTTATATTTATTTTAAGCCATAATATCACTAGTCCTATTCACGTTTAACTATATATGTTAAACTATTTGTGTTTTTAACTTCACATGGTGAGCTATTCATGTTTAACTATACATGTTGAACTATTCATGTTTTAACTACACATGTTGAACTATTTATGTTTAACCATACATGTTTAAGTACACATGTTTAAGTATACTTGTTTAACTATCCATGTTTAACTATTTGTGTTAAACTTCTCACATATAACAACATATGTTAAACTATACATGTTTAACTACACATGTTAAACATAGGGTTACCCAGTTAGGGTCTGAAAAAACGTTACATAAACCCAACAACAACTATTTAACCATTGCCATAACTTATTTATTCTCAAAATATAACATTCACAAAATAGGTTTATGCCTTTGTTCTTGTACATAGCATAGCAGTGGACCAGTGTAT
This sequence comes from Ruditapes philippinarum, assembly GCF_026571515.1. Taxonomy (NCBI): domain Eukaryota; kingdom Metazoa; phylum Mollusca; class Bivalvia; order Venerida; family Veneridae; genus Ruditapes; species Ruditapes philippinarum. The sequence continues at coordinate 101,821 of NW_026861313.1, forward strand.
TAATATGGGTACATGTATGTGAACTTGACCCTTAAATCACCTTGAATTTCAAGGTTATATTTTCTAAATTTGGAAATTTTGCCTTTCAAGGTCGTTATGTGAACTTGACAAATAAATCACGTTGACTTTTAAAGACATGATTTTTTTTTTAAATTTGGAAAATACACTTTTCAAGACTTTGATTATCGGGGAGATGGGGTGTGGGTGGTAAGCTATTTTGGAGTAACCACATTTTTCTTTTTATTTAGAAAATACAAAGTTATAATTTAATCTCGAAATTAAATATAAAAACAAGATTTTTTTTTTCAAAGTCAGACTGGTGTAGTTTTGCTTGGCATATTTAAAACCTATACATGAACCAACTGTGCTATGTTTGGAAATCACTGGAATTATATGTCTTGACGTAATGACATAATTGTGATGCAGATATGTATGGAATTTTGCTCAAAATATTGATCTTGAAAATCCTTGACATCTGATAAAATGTTCATAATATTTAATTATATAGTGCTTACACTTACATGTATATTTATTCCAAGTATCTCTTTGTTATTTTAATATACCTTAATGAAGAAATTTTGTGGAGCATTGCTTAAAGAATATTACATTTTTAGAACATAAAACAAGTTATTTTCCTTTAGAATTTTAAACTGTTTAAATTTTGTCGTTGTTTTCATTTGATCAGGTTGTTTTGATTTTATTACTTTGATTTGATTTGTTTAGTTGTCAGTAAGTGGCAGCTTGTAAGGGGGCATCCTTAGCCAAGTGGTTAGGGTCATTGACTTGGAGCAAATTGCCTCCCATGGTTTTAGGTTTGATCCTGGCAGGGACCTTGAATTCTTTCAAGTGAGGAATCTATCCGGCTACCTTATTGAATGGTGGTAGTTGACCATTCAGATGCCTGCATGAGCTCGAAATAATGCATCTAATATAGCCATCCGGTTAGCTCAATAGGTACAGCGTTGGACTGCGAATCGGGCAAGCCGGGTTCAATTCCTGGATGGCACAGTTCACTTTTGTTGTGATTGATCATGAAATCTTTTCTACAGTCAATTGCACTGTACCTTTGCTCTGGCATTTACATAAGTTTCAGTTTCTTGTGAATGTGAAGGCAACTAGTACTGGTAAAACTGCTTGACAGCCTGCTCAGGAATGATGTGGTGGCTCGGGCAGTGAACTGTGCTCTGATGAAGTCAGTATGGCTAACTGCCATGATCCGGAGTGAAAACTACCAACACCACCACCAATAACGCATGGAGAGGCACCTTAGGGTTTCCTTCACCGGTACTAGTAAAGCTGGGAAGTTGCTGTATGAACTTTGCAGGGTTAGAGTGACTTCATCATTGGTTACCCACGGGTATATATTCCGTACATCTAGATAGTGTATTATGTACAGAATATAAACCGTGGGTAACCAACGATGGAGTGACCCAAAACAGAATAATAAATTTTTGACATACTGCCTAGATGTTTTTTTTTAATTTTATTTTATATTTTTAAACAGTTTATTATTTTAAAGTTATTTAAATGTGCTAGTTTTGATTACGGTTGATTTTTGTCTTTATACATATTTTTTCATTAATTCCTTTTGTTAATTAAAATAGTTAGGGCACTGAATTTTTGTCTTTTTAAATTCTTGTGCAATTTTAAAGCAATGTTAGTTTAGCCATCGAAACAATACAAATATTCTTTATGAAATATCATTCATTTGTTAAAAAGTCACCCTTTCATTATGCTGTTTAATTTATTATATACTTGCATAGTCAAAGATACACTATTTTTAGCTTCACTTTTCGTAGGATTTTTACTGAATTATGACCCTCTTCAAAACTTAGCTAAAGATATCCATGTGAAACTTTTATACATTGCTTTGAGATCGTAATTTTGGGTCAGTATCAAAGATCCGTAACATTTTGCATGCATTTTTAATGAAATATGGCCCATTGTGAACATAGAAAATTCTTTGGTCAATATCCAAGACTTGTACTCTGTCAAATATATTTTTAGAATGAATTTTATTCTGTATTAATTCATACATTATCAATGCTTTTGTTATACTTTCAAGTACTGAGAATAGCAGAGTGCACTGTCTTACTGAAAGCTCTTGTTATTTTGTTATGTACACTTATTAAGAAATTAAAGTTTTATTTTATCATTTTGCTATATGTATATTACTTTAAATACAAACTTATTTTTTTCATCATGGTTTCAAAGATAAACTTATTGCTTATTTCACCATTAATCTGCCTTATCGCATGATATATTTACCTCCATTAGTTCACTCTGCCTGTAGATATTTACAGTATATAGTCTCACATATATCTACCTAAGACATATCTTGTTGGTAGTAGAAGTTTACTATCAATATTCAATTTTCTCTTAGCTCCAGCAGGTCAGGTGGTTTTGTCCCTTGGTGTTGATTAAGGTTTGTAAGTAACACCCAATGTTAGCCAAATTCAGCTGTCCTGTTTTGGCACCATATATGACCTAAACCGTGTTGGTGCACCATAAAATTAAGCAAAAAATACAACAAAACAAAAACAAACTATCAAAATTAGTTATCTCCCATTATTATTTCTCCTGTTTAGAAATTGACCATTACTGAATAAGTATCCTGCACAGTTTCTTCCCCTTAGCACATGTAATCTGCGGATGTTGACAATAATTCTTACAGTTATTTCCCGTGACCACATGAAATATAGAAAATCAACTATCATTTTCACACTTATTTCCCCATATCAGATGTGATCTGTAGAAACTGACCATTATTCTTACAGTTATTTCCCCTGATCACATGTAATTATGGAAATTAACCTTTATTCTCACAGTTACTTCCCCTTATTAAATGTGATCCATGAAAAGCGGCCACTTTTCTTACAGTTATCTCCCTTTATCAAACGTCTTCAATGAAAACTTACCATTATTCTCACAGTTATTTCCCCTCATCAAATGTGATCCATGAAAAGCGGACATAATTCTTACAGTTATCTCCCCTCATCAAATGTGATCCATGAAAAGCGGACATAATTCTTACAGTTATCTCCCTTTATCAATTGTGATATGTGGAAATTGAAAAATTATTCTCACAGTTATTTCCTGATCATTTTTAACTCTAGTTGTACAGTTATTTCCATTTATCACATGTGATCTTTGAAAATTGACCATTATTTTTATAGTTATCACCCCTTGTGAAAAGTGATCTTGGAAAATTGACCACAAGTTTCACAGTTTTATCCGTTAAAATCACCATTTCTTCATTCTGTTGATAGTTGCGAATCTACAGACAGACAGTTATACAGACAGTTATACGTAGAAAGTTGTAGACAGTTGCGTTGACTTTATAATACATGTACATAATTACGTATTGTTAATTGTCTTTATTTATTTGATATTGATATGGGAACTGTTTTATTGTTTTAAAAGTTTATTGTTTTTTTTTGACTCCCCACTGCATCAAATGCGAAACACGTTAAATCTTATTGATAGATGTATATATGTTTTACTTTTGAAACTAAAAGTTTACACGAATGAAAACGCATGTTGTAAATTGTAAATGGCTTAAAGATTTGTTTAAGATAAGAATAAATATTCTTTTTGAAAACATTTTGCTGTTCATGAGTTTATATTTCTGTTTTTTAACCCAAATTAAAGACACTTAGCTAGACATTTCTTTTGTTTAATCCCCCCCCCCTTCATTTTGGTAGTAGTATTAGCCTAAAAACCATTTGCCTCAAATTTGTCCAAGTTTAATACTACTGTTGTCACCATAATTGAGGTGACGTCATCTCTTTTGACTTTGATGCTCTAAGGTCACAGATACCATGAAACGTGAAAACCCTTTCAGTTTTATTACTCTTAAGTAACATTGCATGCATCCAGGGCCTTTGAGTTTTACAGGGCGAAGAATTATTGTGCCTTGAATCACCTTGACTTTCAAGGTCATATTGAGAAGAAGACACCTATTGTTCTTAAGTTTGGAGGCTGAAAGGTCAAGGTCAGAGTGACGCTCAATCTTCTAAATAACTTTTATAATGTTGTGCCTTCAATTGCCATTTGCTATCACTCTCATTGAGTAGATCACATTTAGATTGACTATTCAGTGAATAGGGTAAATCTATTGTACTCATCCAGGCGTCCATGTCTGCAAGTTGGTATCTCAAAAACTACTTAAAGGGAATGGGTTGAAACTTCACACACTTACTTGAGAGCACAATAGGAGGTGACTGTCCATTGGTCATTGCTCTGAAATTGATTTAAACACAATAATGACCCTTTTTGAAAATTTTACATTATCCAGGCTCTTGTTTAACAATCTATCAAGCACTGATTACAGTCGAGCACTTTGTCCTAACCAACAGCTCTTGTTGCTTTTAGGCGGTCAAGGTTAGAGTGGTCCTGATTTCGAAAACGTTTTGGTTTAAAAACTAGAAAATCTGCATTAAGCCTAAATTTTCATCTAAGGCAGAGGAAATGCTCTCTTTAATAATGTTTTAAAAATTCTTGCTTAACAAGTGAGGAAAGCAGCGTTGAATGTGAAACAGTTTGTCATAAAAGAAACAAAATACTTACAACGTGTTACTTATTTTCCCTACGAAATACTATGTCACTTTACTTACGAGTACAGCTAAAAAGCAAAGAGTGATTCAACTATTAGAACAGTGTATATGGCCAATATTAACTGTAGAGAAATAAAAAAAAGTATTTATTTTTCATGTTAAAAGAAGCTTCTGAAAAATAAAAATGATGATATTTTTGTGACTTATTGGGCCTTTACAAACATCATACGATTCTTTCTCACTATAATGTTTGACTTTAGAGATGTAAGCAGAGAAATTATATATTTCACATTAGTGTCAAAATGGTATAATGTTAAACTTACCTAACCAAAGGCCGTTTAAAACTGACAGAAACTTTTATTGATTAAAGTGGATTGCTCTACAATGGGCATTTTTTCCATAAATATTTCAAATACATGTACTGATAATACAAAATAGAAATATTCCGTTCGGATATTGTTTAATATTTCAATTCTGATAAAAAAATAGAAATGTTCCATTTGGACATTCTTATAAAATATTGCTTGTAAAAATGTTGATAACGTTTTAAGTGATTTATTATGAGCATTTATTTAATGAACCTTCGTCAAACAGTACACAAATCTCCACTCCCGTCGTAATTAAACGCCTCAGTAAAGTCCCTTTAAGAAGGACTTGTTATTAAGAAGCATGTTAATTAAGAAGATATTTCAGGTGATAGGCAACATCCTATTTCCCACTATTTAAAACTGTAAAGGACGGCAAGACCGATAAACAATTCGAGAAATGATTGTAAAATTAGTGGCTGCACATGAAACCATCAGTTGATTGAAAAGATATGATGTAAACTTTCAAGCCTGTATTCTGGGATTTCTTCCTCTTGATTAAATCAGCACCTTTAGTTAATTATTTTTTACACTGCTACTGATAATCCGCAAACTTACAACTTATCAATGAAATGTATAATATATAATTCAAGTTTTTTTCCTTTTAAACAAAAAAAATCTTTCTAATGCATTTCTTCCCAATGAGTTTGTTATGAAAATATTTAAACGAACTTAAAAGTGACTTGTTAAAAAGTAACTTTTCCATTTCAACTACAGAAAAAAGTCACTAATTGATCAACTTATCTTTTTAGAAATATCGCAAAACTGATTTGAACTTCAAAGTGCTAGGGTAGATTTTGAAAATGATATTCTTTTGCTGAGCCGCCAATGGAAGCACAAACCATTATGGCATTGCAATTGAACTTCAAGCTGATTAGATCTCTTATGACTACGGAAACGTTTAAGGGCCTCCAACAAGTCTTTTGTCTTTGTCTTTTTTTGATAAAAATTCGCGTAAAAAAACAACAACAACAAAAAACAAAACAAACAAAAAAACTTCAAGCATTTTGAGAAAAGTGACTAAAAATGACCAAAAAATAGTCTTGTCTTTGTGAATAAAATGAATTGATTTGTGTTAAAAACATCTAATCAAATCGAACAAAAATCAGTCGTCTTACACGTCATGATCGCATCAAATGGTGGCCCTTTAACGTTTCCGTACTAGCTACATAAATAAAATGGCGTATCTCTCATGACAAGGACGCTTTCGGAACGTTTATCACATTTCCATCTAGAAATAATTTTAAGTGCCTCTTCACAACCTGACTACAAGGCATGCCCGATTTAGTCGTCCTTTGAATTTCTAGGCGTTTGCCTTGCTAACAAACAAAATGGAACATATTTGGCTAATATATCTCACTATACTGAAATTAAATTCAATGGACTCGGAAGAATATTCACATGGTGATGTTCAAGACTTGCATACACAACTTTTTGTAACCAATTCATACAACAAGAAGATCCGGCCGTTGGTTGACCAAGACACAGTTCTTAATATCTCTATAGACTTTCATCTTAGTGGTAAGTTATTATTTCAGTTATCATTTGTTTAATTGTGAATGGTAATGAGCGGTTATTATACTTTTTCGAGTACAATACTGATATTATTGGGCGATTACTCAGCTATCAAGCCTATAATAGACGATGCAATGAGTCCAATATAGGTTTTGCAGCTTTTTAGTGTGTACGAGTCCAAGATTGTCAGTATGGTGCTCAACAATGTATTTGTGGGTGTACTTGCATACCGACCACTTTTTCTCACATTATTTTAAACATGCCAAGTAAATAATTAACTAATGGCAAAACTCAAAATTAAAGAAAGCGCGAAAATAAGGACGTAACATTATCAAAAATTATATATAATGTATAATAAAGCATAATTATATAAATCATTATTGTATAAGCAATAATACTAAACAATTATTACTTAACAAAATTGCGGTGACTGAACTCTGCACTGGTGAATTCTAAGTTACTTCACTTCAGTGTTGTTATATTTTTCTGGTCCTTCGGAACCACCGAGTCCAGCACTTTTAAGTGATAAGAATTGAGTACTCCTCAAGCCGGTGCCAGGGGGGCGTGAGGTATGTTGCACTCTTTCATTATCCCTCATGTACAGATTCAATCAAACCCAGTCTGCAATTTTCATATTTAATTGCTGTTTTATATGCTTCCGTGGGATTACTTTTTGCCAGATATTTTTACTGCCGTGATCGGGAGTGAAAACTACCAACACCACACTACTAAACAAAATATTTTTTTTTGTAGCGATAACACAATTTGATGAACAAGATGAGAGTCTTTCCACAGCCGGGTATTTGCATATAAAATGGACTGACGAGTTCCTCACTTGGAATCCCGATGACAACAATGGCATTAATTGGATAATAATCGTAAGGATTTAGGTCTATAAATTATCTAAAATGTGGTTTATCTAAAGTGTGGATTATCTACTCGTAGTTTCCCTGATTATAATCTTCCGGCCCTACCCTGCCATGTATTATGATACATGCATTACTACATGGATTAACGAGCGTATTTTGCGTATTTCAAACATAGCGCAAACATAGCGCATATCTTCAGCGTTGAAATGATGTGATAAGCAGAATATATAAATAATTATTCATCTAAATTCGTAGAGGCTCGTATAATATGATTTTATTCAAGTCGTACAATAAATTCAGTATTAAACCTACACTGCCTCATTAAATATCCTTTAGAAAAATATGTACAAGTTCGCATGAACAAATGATTAGTATTGGCAGTCTTTATAGGCCCATTATGACAAGGAAAGCTTTTCTTTTCTCAAAAGCTTTTAATTTTTTTGTACTTTTATAGTATCCAAAAAGTTACTAATTTGGCCAATTACCTGAACCATCTGTTTCGCCTATTGCTTTATGGCAACAAGTTCAATTATAGTGAACTTGTATTATGTATGGAAGTCATAATACTACTTTGTTTACAAATTGCTACTTTTGTGACACACTATTTTAAATTTATTGCTGCTTTCGTAAGGCAACAAACATTCAACATTCTCTAAAACCATTTTTTAGAAAATGTTATAAAATTCATTTTTGCCCTTTCGAAAGTAATACAAATATATTTGTTTCTGAGGCACATTGTGCCTTACAGCACATTTATGTTTATTTCAAATTTGACAATGAATGAGAATAGGTAAAAATAATTTCAGAGCATAAATATTTTTAATTCCGGTATTGCTGTTGTTGTTTTTCAATTTCAAAGCCACAGGACGACATCTGGAAACCGGATGTTTCATTGCATAATTCCTACAGCCCATTCAAGGGCCTTGGTTCCTCTCATTTAAACGCATGGATACTTAGCACAGGTTTCGTGCAGTGGGAACCATTCCAGGTAAAAAAATTCGAAATTATGTGCATGTTATAACTTTCCGGTTCAAAGTGTTGGTTAAATAACTTTATTTTGTTATCTGGCATAAATATTATGTCCTTAAACAGCAAAGTAAAGTCATGTAGCCAAAGGTGTAAATTTACATTTTGCCCAGATACATTAGTTACCATTATTTATGATGTCATATACAATGTATATTCTTTCGGATAATAATTAATGGTGTAAGTTTGTCGATTGAAATTGTAATTAATTAAATGGTTAGTATCTTGACAAATATTGTAATATTTTTATAGGGATTCCACAAAGTTTTTTTGACATGACGAGACTCGAAATATTTCTTTTCGTGATTTATGTTTCATTTGACGTAGGTCTAGACCAATAACTTGTGCAAAATTTCAGATCCTTTTTTTTCACTCCGCTTTTTTTCCAGAATGATTATTCTAATTGCGAAAAATGATCTAAAACTGAAAGACGTTGCAACGCTTTTCGCTCAGACCGGGCTAAGTAATCACAAAAAAAAACGATCTTAAATTCATTCTGAGTATATTTATTCAATATCTTTTGCTTATTTGTTTTTATTTCATGTGTTCCAGTTGATCTATGTAACATATTCAAATTTTATGGTTTTAGGCTTTCGGGCTTCAGTAGAGTCGCTTTAAGCTTGAAGATTTATGTAATATAACACATGCATTTTTTTTCTTGTGATAAGGTCATCTATTATTTAATATCTGTGAAATCTTCGGGTTGATTAACCCTTACACGGCTGGAACCGAAACATATAATAAAACCTTTACCACCAGGGCATGTTTGCCCGTTCGAAAGAAATACAAATGTATTTGTTTGCGAGGGATATCGTGCATTTGAGCACATTTAAACCTTTACATCCAGGGCATGTTTGCCTGCTCGAAAGAAATACAAATGCATTTGTTTGTGAGACATATCGTGCATTAGAGCACACTTAAACCTTTACCATTAGGGCATGTTTAAAATGAGCAACTTCTAAGTACTGTTATATAACGTTGGCAGGCCAATTTAAAATTCATATTCATATTTTGAATGATGATAATAGACAAATCAAACATTACCTTTTAAGAAATTCAACTATTTTTTAAAGAGTTAAAAATAAAACAGGGAACACACAATGTTATGTTTTATATTTACCATTTCATGTTAAAATGTTGCATTCTGCTAAAGTCGGTGCACATTCCACTACTGTTCTTGAATAGGCTCATTTAAAGCAAGCCAGCAACATTTTTAATGTTCCATTGTTTGCGTGAATAGGACTGCACTATCAAAATGCAAACATCTTTTTTATACGTTATTAAATTCTGATATATAAATTGCAACATCATTTCACTTTTTCTAAAATAATGTTTTGTAAACCATTTAACCATTAAAAACCCAGTACCTCTGTATTGTATATTCAGCAGCTGTTAAACTTTGTTTCAGGTGTTGAAGTCAACATGTTCCGTGGATATCACATACTTTCCATTTGATGCCCAGAAATGTAGTATGGTATTTGTAGTTTGGAGTTACACACACATTGAAATTGAGTTACTAACACAAAAAGGATTCGGACTGGCTGAATATTCAGGAAGCTCAACATGGAAGATTGTTTCTGCAGTGTCAGAGTTCAATAATAACTTGTACATACCGAAAGCTACATTCACTCTGAATTTGCAGAGGAAACCCCTATTTTACATGTTGAACATAGTAATTCCTATCATCTTTCTTTCGATAATGAATATATTTACGTTCACGCTGCCTGCAAAGTCGGGAGAAAGGGCATCGTACGCCGTTACCCTTTTCTTATCAATTTCTGTTTTCTTAACCATCGTCGCCGCGGAATTTCCCAAGAACTCGGACAACCTCTCATATTTAGCTCTGTACCTCACAATCATGACAAGCATTTCCACAATATTTGTTATTATCACTGTATTGCAGCTGCGACTTCTAAACCGGGAAAGAGACAAATTGCCCAGTAGGCGGATGTTACAGATGCCTTTATAAACTAGTCAAATGCTTTCGTTGTAAAAACATGTAAACCACGCCCCAGTAAGGTTTCCAATTTACAAAGCCATGATAATGGAATCGATGAAAGTTCAGGCGAGGGAAATGAAACGGTTACCTGGCCAGATGTTATTGATGCCATTGACTTTCTATGCTTCTGGGTAGGAAGCGTCGTTACATTTACCGTGACAATTACAATATTACTGGCACTTCTGAACAATCCTGATAGACATTAAGTACCTTGCACCACGTCCAATGTTTTAATTAAGAAATAATGTATCCTAAATAGTGATTTTATAGCTAAAAAAAAGAATCACTGTTTGGAGTTTTGATGCAAGGAATTATATCACGGGGGCGTATAATGATGTGCATACGCACGATAAACAGTGATTTTATCAAGCGATCTCCGATTTTGTCACATGTCTAAATATAGAACGTCAACAGTGATTTTATAAAATAATAACTGTTTCGGCCCTTCTGTGTTTAATAGTAAAAAATGCGGGTCGTGTTAGAATGTACTAGAAAATATATGAATTTTTACACGTATACATTTTTAAGTATTTATTTTTTTGTTGTTATCATACTGATATTTAAACATTTGCTTGTTTTTTTTTAATTTTGTGTTTTAGCAGCCATTTCACAGTATTTGTTCCTATGTTTTTTTTAGATTTTGAAAATCATTATCTAATATCATCTTGGTAAATCTATTACTCATGCATGTATATATAACTAATTTCATAGTTAGGCATGGATGGTGATATATCAAGTTAAGTTATTACTTTAACATAGAAAAGAATATACACATACGTTTTCTCAATGTGATTTGGAAGCATTTAGGAAACGTTGATCTTTATAATTATGGGGAAATAGCGAAGAACTTACTTTTACTGTTGACAAGCAATGAATGTCATGTTTTTTAGTCAAAAATATATAATCATTTTCTTGATTGATGCTTGTAAAATAAATTTGCCCAAACTAATAAAATTGACATTTAATGATTGTTTTATTTTGTCGTCGAAAAATATTCTCTTCGTATTTTATTTTCGTATTTTATGTTGTCAATACCTATGTATAGCTGTCATTATTCTAGCGTCTATGTTAATAGATGCAATTATTAACAATAATCACATTTATAAATAGTCATTTCAACCACGAGATTTATTATATCATCATGATAAATCAATAGAATTATTATATCATTAAAAACTACATAAAAAGATTTTTATCGCCAACTATCTGTTATGGTTATTTAGATTGAGCCATGGACAAAAATGTTGCGCAAAAAGTACATTATAATCTAAATTAAGAAATGAAAAGAAATATATGTTTAAATTCTCACGTTGCCCTTACAACATGTATGTATACTAGTCATTTTCCTTATAAATAAACCATAACTCGACACATGAAAGTGTTTATTATTGATTTCCCTATAGCAGTGTAAAACCTTCTGCAATGAAAATTTACAAGATGTTGTCTGGATATGTTACAAATAGACTCCCCAGAGAGATATAAACGGAGAAAAAATCACAGGTTAGACGATAACTAAAGAATAAAGTTATGAAAATCTGATAAAGAGGGGATTCCTCGAGAAAAATGAGAAACAATGTACATTAAATGAACATGGCAGACTCGGTTTTCCTTCGGGATCATTAATGCCAGTACTTTTGAGCGTTTGAAATAGAGTACCACCTCTTGAGCACCGCTCAAGCCGATGCTAGTGGGGGTGAGAGATGTTGCACTTTTTCATTACCCCTTATGTGGAGACTCGATCAAACCGAGTCTGCAAGTTCATGTAATTTTGCTTGTGGTGAATGTTTCCGGATCCACCAATCTTCCAAAGATTATTACTTGTGGACTGTGCATTAAGAGTTAATGAATTAATTTCCAACTTACCCTTCATCAACTATATAAAGCAATATTTCATTTCGCACACAAAAAAGTACCGGAATAAATAGGTGGCAAAAAAAAAATTATATAACACATTTTATAATGTACAGGGCATTTGTTTACAAATGCTGATGTAAGTAAAAGTTAGTTAAACACATTATATGCCACTAATAACAAAATTATTTAAAATAAAAAATATTTGGAAAAAAAAGTGATCCATTTGAAAGCATTAAAAACAGCAAAATTACATGAAAATTTTTGCAGACTCGGTTTGATTGTGTACCATGAAATGATGGATAACAAAAAAGTACAACACCCGGTTGGAGAGCTGTACTTAAATGTTGCGGAAGTTAATGATCAAAAAATGACCAGAAAAAAATATAACTACACTAAGGTGAAGTACGAAAAGACTCACTTAAACGACCAGATTATACATCCATGCGGGAGACTAACTAATTACTTACAAAAAATATTTATAGTATAAGGACAATAATTTGATTAACTAAATGTGCATGTGAAAATACAGGAAACAGTTACGACTATAAAGGTTACAAAATCAATTAAAATGTCGTAAATTTTTCTAAAGTTGTATCCTAGTTGCCGCATTACCAATAACAAGTTTTAAATAATTTTTCATTCACAATTTCATTCATTCAGCAGACCGAGTTATAACATCAATTAGAGGATATTGTTTAATTCGGTGGCCTTCCCGGTGAAAGTTCTCAAAAACGCAATTTTTCAATTAGACTTGCCTTTTACCCAAACATTGACGTATTGGCTTTACCAACTTTCCATTGACGTTGTTAACTTTAGTTACTAATTTCCTAATTCCTAAAAAGGCAATTAATAATACATCTTTTTCAAAGTACCAGTCTCTCATTAACATCACCTGCCGTGAGTACTTATGAACTTTAAAATTTCTTTCTTGAAACCTTCTAACACCTAAATTGAAGACAACAATGACTCAGGCCTAGGTGTAAAAGGTGGTTTAATTAACACTTTATTCCCTTTTTTAAGAAAAAATCGTTTTTTTCATATAAGATGAAACTATCTTTTAATTACTTCTTCCAATTGAACATCCTTTTGCCTTGTAAGGTTCATTGTGAACAGAACATTTACCAGACGTATAGCAAAGCATTAGGTACGATAATAAAGCTTAAATAGTCACGTTAGTGTAGTTTATATAGTTTAATAAGAGTTAACCCGTCATAACTGCAATAACGTGACGAAAGGTATAATTTCAAGCTGATGATTGTATGCATTGTGAATATATATATCATTTGGATGATCTTATTCTCCTTTCGAACCCCTCCCCCAGGAATAGTTCTACAAAACTAACCATTTGAATCAATTCAATTCTGTTTCATGTATTATGAAAGAATTATGAAGCATTCTATCAAATTATCATAATTAATGAAACGAAAAGTCTTCATTTTTAAACTAATTACTTTGACTGCAAACGTCAATAAGTGTACATAGTCTAGCCTGAATTGCATAATATTCTTTAATATTGTCACCCGAAGCTGGTTGCTAGTAAAAGGTATCAAAGTATCCGAACCAAGTTCTTTTTGTCTTAGTCATGTGAATACTGCGAACATATTTGGCTAATATTTGTCACTATACTGATATTAAATTCAATGGACTCGTAAAGAATATTCACATGATGATGTTCAAGACTTGCATACACAACTTTTTGTAACCAATTCATACAACAAGAAGATCCGGCCGTTGGATTGACCAAGCCACATGTTCTTTAATATATCTAATGACTTTCACCTGAGTGGTAAGATATCATTTCAATTATTCAATTTATTATGAATGATAATAATATATTCCTACTGGTGGAAAGAAATTTAAAAAACCATCGCTGATAATGCTATAACAGGATTCGATCACTGTTTTAATATATACTCATGTGCTACCTTATGAAACTTAAGTTAATAAAGACCTGTTCTGTTTAAGAATAAAAGTCCATTATACATGTATACATTATCAAGTATAATTGCAGCTTTTTTGGACGACTTACACAAACTGTCAAGCCTAATATAGACCGCCAGGTGCTTAGATGAGTCCAATATAGGTTTTGCAGCTGGAATTATGCCCTTTACGAGTTCACCATAATCAGTTTTATTTCTCATAGAGCTGTATACTGAAGGCACTTTTTCCTCACACCACCATTTTATATTAACCTACTTTGTTTCTGCGAGTACAATATGAAATGCGAATATGGAGTTTTGGAATCGAAAAAAAACCCGTCTACATGCAAGTACATTTGAAATGAGATTATGTTTGTTACTCGGAAAATGGAAATATGAGGCCCTAAATTGAATAAGATATGGATTTAATAATTGATTATTATGATGGTGATTACATGTTGCAAAACCATCAAATTATTGGTTATATTAAAGACTATATTAAACCGAAAACTATTTTTGAGACTTAAAGGTTGCTTAATTTTTGCAAGAATGTTTCCTCGGAGCAAAAAAAATAAGATAAATAAATAAAAATAAAATAAATAAAATAAATAAAAATAATAATAATAGATAAATAGAAAATAATAAAAATAATATTTTTCCATTACTACAAAATTTTTATTTCGTATTGGCATACAATTGCATGCCAAGTTAATAATTAACTAATGTTAAGGAAACATAAACAATTGTATAATAACATTAAACAAAAACTGCAGCGGCTGAACTCTGCCTCTCTGGTAAGTCAATGTGGCTTACTTCACTTCAGTGTTGTTATATTTTTCTGCGTCCTTCGGGATCAGTTGTGTCTAGCACTTATTGAGTACTGCTTTAAGCCGTGCTAGGGGCGTGAGGGATGTTGCACTCTTTCACTATCCCTCATGTAGCAGATTAAATCAAACCGAGTCTGCCAATTTTCTTCATGTTATTTTGCTGTGTTTCAATGCTTCCAAGGGATTAATGTTTTTACCAGATATTTTACTGCCGTGATCCAACACCGTCGCCACTAAACAAAAATATTTTTTGCAGCAATAACACAATTTAACGAACAAGATGAGAGTCTTTCTACAGCCGGGTATTTGCATATAAAATGGACTGACGAGTTTTTCACTGCGAATCCCGATGACGAACAATGGCATCAACTGAGATAATAATCGTAAGGATTTACGGTCTATTAAATTATCTAAAATGTGTTTATCTAAAATGTGGTTTATCTAAAATTTGGTTTATCAAACTACTCGTAGTTTCTCAGATTATAATCTTCCCTGCCATGTATTATGATTACATGCGTTCACTACATGTATTTACGAGCGTATTTGCGTATTTCAAACATAGCGCAAACATAGCGCATATCCTTCAGCGTTTAAAATGATGTGATAAGCAGAATATATAATTATTATTATTCTAGATTCGTAGAGGCTGCGTATAATATGATTTTATTCAAGTCGTACAATAAATCAGTATTAAACCTACACTGACTTATTAAATATCCTTTAGAAAAATATGTACAAGTTTTGCATGAACAAATGATTAGTATTGGCAGTGTTTATAGGCCCATTTATGACACAGGAAAGCTTTTCTTTTCTCAAAGCTTTTAATTTTGTTTGACTTTTTTATTATCCAAAAAGTTACTAATTGGCGCAATTACCTGAACCATCTGTTTCGCCTAGTGCTTTATGGCAATGAGTACAATTATAGTGAACTTTGTATTATGTATGGAAGTCAAAAATATTACTTTGTTTACACATTGCCTACTTTCCTTGGCCTATTATTTTACATTTTTTGCTGCTTTGGTAAGGTAACAAACATTCAACATTGTCTAAAACCATGTTTTAGAAAATATTATAAAATTCATTTTTGCCCTTTCGAAAGAAATACAAATATATTTGTTTCTAAGGCATATTGTGTCTTAGAGCACATTCATGTTTATTTCAAATTTGATAATGAATGAGAATAGGTAAGAATAATTTCAGAGCATCAATATTTTTAATTCCGGTATTGTTGAACCAGCATATTGTTGTTGTTGCTTTTTTAATTTCAAAGCCACAGGACGACATCTGCGAAACCGGATGTTTCACTGCATAATTCCTACAGCCCATTCAAGGGCCTTGGTTTCCTCTCATTTAAACGCCTGCATACTTAGCACAGGTTACGTACAGTGGCGGAACCATTCCAGGTAAATTTTTCGAAATTATGTGCATGTTATAACTTTCCGATTCAAAGTGTTGGTTAAATGACTATATTTTTTATCTGGCATAAATATTATGTCCTTAAACAAGATTCAAATTCAATAACTTTATTTGTGTTCAAAGGCCTCAGGCCCCAAAATAACATAGCATACATACAACAATATAGTAATATGGTGCGTCACCTTAATCATGTTTATTAATGCGTAAAAAGACTAGTTGTTTTTTATGTTATCCATTAAAACATATACATAAAACATAAGCTTCCTTTAATGTGATATATCACGTGTACCTATTAATACATAAAAATCATGTAGTTCTTTTCCCCCAACAATACCAATTGAATAAATACTTATTCACGGATTTGTTTGTATTTGTTTACATATTATAAAGAAAGCATGGAATCACGAAATCTATACTATCATTACAAGTGAAGTTGACTACACAAACGTTTCTCCCTTGGGGATATTTTAATGTCTGCCATTTCTATTACCTAGTTTATGCGTTGGAGCAAACGAAAATTACAAAACGGCCCTTTTTATGTTTAAATGGTATTTCTATTAATAAGTATCGTTCAACATTTTAAAAGTGATTTAAAATTTATTATAGTGAAAAACATCTACTAGAATTCGTTATATTTTCATACCATTGTTGAGTACAACAATCAATAAGTCTTTGTTTGAAAAAGTTTAAGGAACTATATTCGTGTCACAATTTCTTGAGATACCAGACAAAACCAAAACCATATCTAAACAGTACATGTTTAACTTTGGTAACCCAACATATTCGACCTACATCGTCTAGTGACTTCAACATAAAAATAACACTGTTTAGGATATCTAGATCGAAGGCATGGTCAGAAGTTTACAAAAAAAATATCGTATGCAGTTTGTCATGTACGAAATACTTAAGGGCAATCTACCACATTCCCCCTAAAAACCATAGCTGTATTGTAGTTTTTTTTTAACAGATAAATGTTTCGACAAAAAATCATTATGCACATATTCAATAGTTTGGCTATATTCAAAACCCCATATTTGTGATCCATAGCATAAAATTGGTTTAATCATATGATCAAAAATTTTAAACAATTCATTACTTGGAAAATGACCGAAAGGTTTCTGATAATATTTTAACGATAATATTGCCTTTTGGGCTTGAGATGCCATTTTTTCCTTAGCGTGAGTCCATGATAAATTGAGAGTGAAAATGAGTCCCATATTTTTATACATAGATGTTTATATTTAAGCTTTTACCTCGGAATACCATTTCTCATAAGTTACGTAAAGGACCACCATTAGCGGAAAACAATTACTTCTGTTTTATCAAGATTAAGATTAATTTCCATTCCAGTATTATAACAAAAAGTGTCAATAAACATTTAATTGTTGTTGTAATTTAGATACAGTCTCTGCACAGTTCGCAACATCATCGGCAAAACCATAAGACATAATATATCCGGTATATCATTAGTAATATTCCTTGTGCCACATTTTTGTCTTTAATAAGATAGACAACTCATTGATAAAAAGAATAAAAAATAGTCGAACTAGATTTATCTCCCTGTCTTGTTCCTATGTTACACGGAAAAAATCAGTTAAAACCATTTTGTGTTTTCACACAAGACTTTAAATCGGAAATAGCATACATTTTAAAACCCGTAAAAAATTACCCATGAAATGCCTATCTTTCTGTAGTGAATCAAATAATTTTGAAATGGTCAATTTTATCAAAAAGCGTTTTCGGAAATCGACATATAAACAATAAAACGACCACCCTTTTTTAGACAAGTATTTTGTATCATGGGCTTGTAAACAGAAAATATTAGTATCAATAGCCCTGAGTAATTACACCTGAAACCTGCTGACATTCGTCATATTTTATTATTTCTTCAGCCCAAATCTTTTTATATAACCTTTTTATTAAACAACGCCAGAAAATATTTTATACATTGTTATTTGTGATAGGAAATGCCCCGATAATTGTTCGGTAAGGAAGGCGATCCAGACTTGTAAACTGGACATATAATACTTTGACCCCAAGTATTTGGAAAATTTTCCTGTTGTTAGAATTGTTGTTTGTTAAATAGCGCAGTAACAAATGTTCCCCGATGTCCTGACGCTGAATATTTAAAAAAATTCAGATGGAATCCCGTCGAATCCAGAACTTTTATTATTTACAAGTTTAGAAATAACTGATTCAATTTCACATAATGTAAAAGGAAATTAAGTGAATTCGCACGTTTCATCAGAAGATACATGTTCGTTATTCACGTGTGACGGCCACCTTTAAACCGTTTGTGTCATACAATAGTTTATTGAAAATAATCATACCATTCTTTTAGAAGAAAATGCTATTGTTTGTTATATTATTTTTTTTGGTTTGGCTGTATTTCAATTGTTTCCAAAAAAAATGGCATCAGTGCTGGGTTCACGTAAGTTATATCTAGTTTTTACAATTTGATCATATTCAAATTGGCGTTTTATCGACACAACATATTTGGAAAAGTTCGTTACGACTGGGAGTTTTATATAATCTCAAAATCATTTTGTTTGCTTTGTAGTTTACGAAAATGACGCTTAATAATTGATACTTTCGTTTCTTCAATCTAAAACATTCATCATCCCACCATGCAGGTTGATTAGAACTAAATTTAAACTTTATTACTCATAGCATTCGCCAGCTTCCATGATAAATCTGCAGTTAATAAAATTAATTATACTCATTAATGTTTTCGTTTAAGTTTTTGTATAATAAATGCTATCATTATTCTTCATGTAAAAGGTTTCGTAACATATTCACGAAAATTTTCTTATAATTATTTTTCCAGCGGAAAAGTTTATCATATTATATTATTACAGTGTTTGTTGACTAAGTTTATTTGTGACAGGTATTTTATTCTTAAATTCTAAATTTGCAACAATAGGAAAATGGCTTCTGAATCGTCTTTATTCTAAGACTTTAAAATAATTTAACATTACTGAAAACATTTGTTGAAACAATCATACTAATCTACAACACTAACTTCCAACACGTTATATTCCCCTTTATATCACCATTGACACCTGCCATTTAAAACGTGAACATCCCAAATATGCAACAAAAATTTACTAAATCTTTACCAAAATTATTCCCTTTATTACTATCTTTATTTTGACGTGGAATTTCAAAAAAGCTTACCTTCATAATCGACATTACCAAAAAACATAATGAAGATCATCGTTAGGAATGAAATCTAAAAAAATTTCGGGTCCTAGCATTGAAAATCTCCGCCCAAAAATAGGTCAACCTCAGGATAATGCAAACTTAATTTTCTCATATTTATCATACATTTGTTAAAACGCCATTTTTTTCTCAAGCATTCTATCAATAGTAGCAACTGAGTTTTCAGAGTGATATGTATGTAAAAGTCATATAATGATATCAGTTTACAATGATAAAGTCTCTGAAAAGTTAATCAATAAGACAACACAATTCTCAAATTCTGAAAAGATATGATGAACTATTCCTTTTTTATAGATTATATTGATGCTTATTGAAAACACTTACACCACCACTGTTACGTTGGCATTTTTGGTAACATGTTTCTTACATAATCCAAAATGAGTATGTGAGCTTAAAAATTTTTCATATTCCCCCTTAAATTTACTCCAAGTTTCACATAAGCAAAAAATGTCAAATGAACTGAGAAAACGCTTTAAATCAATATTGTCACAGTGTTTATTTAATCCGCCGATATTCCACGATAGTATTTTTATGTTTACAGTTCTAGGTGAGTGATTATTTTGTATGCCTTGGCCGCCCTGCTATTCTATCGTCGAATCAGAAAGATACTCATCCTGTGACGATTTGTCGTGTAGATGTTATTGGCTGTCTCAAGTCAAAGCTGATACGTCACGTGGTTGTGTTTCACTTCTTCCCGCTTGATTTGCTAACCAATCGGCTTACGTTCCCGGTAGTTTACTTGTTCATGTTGGTGATTGAACACGTGTTTGTGTACCACGGTTGTCTGTTGCCAACAAAACAAATACATTCATTGTGATCATCGTATCTATAAATGGAGTCGTTAACAAAAAGTTTGTCGTATCGAAGTACTGCATTAGTGACCTTTTGTCTATCCATGATACCATTTTTTTCACCAAGGATTCTTTCTGTGACGTTTAATACGGTCCACTATATAAATACTTGTGTACTAGGACTGAACGATCACGTGTACTCTTATACACACTATTGGCTCTGTCCATAATTATTTGTGTATCTTTATAACGTGTAAAGCGTAAACAGCAAAGTAAAGTCATGTAGCCAAAGGTGTAAATACATTTTGCCCAAATACATTTAGTTACCATAATATATGATGTTATATACAATGTATATTCTTTCGGATAATTATTTATGGTGTAAGTTGTCGATTAGACTGTAATTGATTAAATGGTTAGTATCTTGACAAATATTGTATTTTTATAGGGACTCAACGGAGGCTTTTTTGACATGATGACGAGACTCGAAATATTTTTTTTTCGTGATTTATGTTCCATTTGACGTAGGTCTAGACCAATAACTTGTGCAGAATTTCAGATCATTTTTTTCCAGAATGATTATTCTAATTGCGAAAAACGATCTAAAACTGAAAGACATTGCAACGCTTTTCACTCAAACCGGGCTAAATAATCACAAAAAATACGATCTTAAATTTTTTCTGAGTATATTTATTCAATATCTTTTGCTTATTTGTTTTTGTTTCATGCGTCCAAGTTGATCTATGTAAGAAATTCAAATTTAATGTTACTTCAGTAGAGTCCATTTAAGCTTCAATATTTATGTAATATGCCAAATGCATTTCTTTCTATTGTTAAGGCTAGATATTATTTAATATCTGTAAAATCTTCGGGTTAATTAACCCTCACACGGCTGGAACCGAAACATATAATAAAACATTTACCACCAGCGCATGTTTGCCCGTTCGAAAGAAATACAAATGCATTTATTTGTGATACATATCGTGCATTTGAGCACACTTAAACCTTTTCAAACCAGGACATGTCTGCCCGTTCATAAAAAATACAAATGTATTTGTTTTTGAGGCTTATCGTACATTTGAGCTCACTTAAACCTTTGCCACCCGGGCATGTTTGCCCGTTCAAAATAAATACAAATACATTTGTTTGTGAGCCAAAACGTGCATCTGAGCTCACTTAAACCTTTGCCACCAGGGCATGTTTGCCCGTTCGAAAGAAATACAAATGTATTTGTTTGTGATGCATATCGTGCATCTGAGCTCACTTAAACCTTTGTCACCAGGGCATGTTTACCCGTTAGAAAGAAATACAAATGTATTTGTTTGTGATGCATATCGTGCATTTGAGCACACTTAAACCTTTGCCACCAGGGCATGTTTGCCCGTTCAAAAGAAATACAAATGTATTTGTTTTTGTGGCTTGTTGTGCATTTGAGCTCACTTAAACCTTTGCCACCAGGGTGTGTTTGCCCGTTCGAAAGAAATACAAATGCATTTGTTTGTGAGACAAATCGTGCATTTGAGCACTCTTAAACCTTTGCCACCAGGGCGTGTTTGCCCGTTCGAAAGAAATACAATTGCATTTGTTATTGAGGCATATCGTGCATTTGATCACACTTAAACCTTTGTCACCAGGACATGTTTGCCCGTTCGAAAGAATTACAAATGCATTTGTTTGTGAGGCATATCGTGCATTTGAGCACTCTTAAATCTTTGCCACCAGGGCGTGTTTGCCCGTTCGAAAGAAATACAATTCCATTTGTTTGTGAGGCATATCGTGCATTTGAGCTCACTTAAACCTTTGCCACCAGGGCATGTTTGCCCGTTCGAAAGAAAAAACAAATGCATTTGTTTGTGAGGCATATCGTGCATTTGAGCACACTTAAACCTTTGCCACCAGGGCGTGTTTGCCCGTTCGAAAGAAATACAATTCCATTTGTTTGTGAGGCATATCGTGCATTTGAGCACTCTTAAACCTTTGCCACCAGGGCGTGTTTGCCCGTCCGAAAGAAATACAAATGCATTTGTTTGTGAGGCATATCGTGCATTTGAGCACTCTTAAACCTTTGCCACCAGGACATGTTTGCCCGTTCGAAAGAAATACAAATGCATTTGTTTGTGAGGCATATCGTGCATTTGAGCACTCTTAAACCTTTGCCACCAGGACATGTTTGCCCGTTCGAAAGAAATACAAATGCATTTGTTTGTGAGACATATCGTACATTTGAGCACACTTAAACATTTGACACATGGGCATGTTTGCCCGTCCGAAAGAAATACAAATGCATTTGTTTGTGAGACATATCGTGCATTTGAGAGCACACTTAAACCTTCTTCACCACGGCATGTTTGTCCGTTCGAAAGAAAAAACAAATGCATTTGTTTGTGAGGCATATCGTGCATTTGAGCACACTTAAACCTTTGTCACCAGGGCATGTTTGCCAGTTCGAAAGAAATACAAATGCATTTGTTTGTGAGACATATCGTGCATTTGAGCACACTTAAACCTTCTTCACCACGGCATGTTTGTCCGTTCGAAAGAAAAACAAATGCATTTGTTTGTGAGGCATATCGTGCATTTGAGCACACTTAAACCTTTGCCACCAGGGCATGTTTGCCAGTTCGAAAGAAATACAAATGCATTTGTTTGTGAGACATATCGTGCATTTGAGCTCACTTAAAACCTTTGCCACCAGGGCATGTTTGCCCGTTCGAAAGAAAAAAACAAAATGCATTTGTTTGTGAGGCATATCGTGCATTTGAGCACACTTAAACCTTTGCCACCAGGAAAGAAAAAACAAATGCATGTTTTGCCCGTCACTTAAAACCGAAAGAAAGAAATACAAAAATTAATGTATTTGTTTGTGAGGCATATCGTGCATTTGAGCTCACTTAAACCTTTGCCACCAGGACATGTTTGCCCGTTCGAAAGAAATACAAATGTATTTGTTTGTGAGACATATCGTGCATTTGAGCGCACTTAAACATTTGCCACCAGGGCATGTTTGCCCGTTCGAAAGAAATACAATTGCATTTGTTTGTGAGACTAAACCTTTGCCACCAGGGCGTGTTTGCCCGTTCGAAAGAAATACAAATGCATTTGTTTGTGAGGCATATCGTGCATTTGAGCACTCTTAAACCTTTGCCACCAGGGCATGTTTGCCCGTTCGAAAGAAATACAATTGCATTTGTTTGTGAGACATATCGTGCATTTGAGCTCACTTAAACCTTTGCCACCAGGGCATGTTTGCCCGTTCGAAAGAAATACAATTGCATTTGTTATTGAGACATATCGTGCATTTGAGCTCACTTAAACCTTTGCCACCAGGGCATGTTTGCCCGTTCGAAAGAAATACAATTGCATTTGTTTGTGAGGCATATCGTGCATTTGAGCACTCTTAAACCTTTGTCACCAGAGCAGTTATAAATGAGCAGCTTCTATGTACTGTTATATAACGTGGCATGCCAATTTAAAATTCATCTTCATATTCCGAATGATGATAATAGACTGTTCCAAAATCAAACATTACCCTTTAAGAAATTCAACTATTTTTTAAAGAGTTAAAAATAAAACAGGGAACACACAATGTTATGTTTTATATTTACCATTTCATGTTAAAATGTTGCATTCTGCTAAAGTCGGTGCACATTCCACTACTGTTCTTGAATAGGCTCATTTAAAGCAAGCCAGCAACATTTTTAATGTTCCATTGTTTGCGTGAATAGGACTGCACTATCAAAATGCAAACATCTTTTTTATACGTTATTAAATTCTGATATATAAAATTGCAACATCATTTCACTTTTTCTAAAATAATGTTTTGTAAACCATTTAACCATTAAAAACCCAGTACCTCTGTATTGTATATTCAGCAGCTGTTAAACTTTGTTTCAGGTGTTGAAGTCAACATGTTCCGTGGATATCACATACTTTCCATTTGATGCCCAGAAATGTAGTATGGTATTTGTAGTTTGGAGTTACACACACATTGAAATTGAGTTACTAACACAAAAAGGATTCGGACTGGCTGAATATTCAGGAAGCTCAACATGGAAGATTGTTTCTGCAGTGTCAGAGTTCAATAATAACTTGTACATACCGAAAGCTACATTCACTCTGAATTTGCAGAGGAAACCCCTATTTTACATGTTGAACATGGTAATTCCTATCATCTTTCTTTCGATAATGAATATATTTACGTTCACGCTGCCTGCAAAGTCGGGAGAAAGGGCATCGTACGCCGTTACCCTTTTCTTATCAATTTCTGTTTTCTTAACCATCATCGCCGCGGAATTTCCCAAGAACTCAGACAACCTCTCATATTTAGCTCTGTACCTCACAATCATGACAACCATTTCCACAATATTTGTAATTATCACTGTATTGCAGCTGCGACTTCTAAACCGGGAAGAAACAAATTGCCCAGTAGGCGGATGTTACAGATGCCTTTATAAACTAGTCAAATGCTTTCGTTGTAAAACATGTAAACCACGCCCCAGTAAGGTTTCCAATTTACAAAGCCATGATAATGGAATCGATGAAAGTTCAGGCGAGGGAAATGAAACGGTTACCTGGCCAGATGTTATTGATGCCATTGACTTTCTATGCTTCTGGGTAGGAAGCGTCGTTACATTTACCGTGACAATTACAATATTACTGGCACTTCTGAACAATCCTGATAGACATTAAGTACCTTGCACCACGTCCAATGTTTTAATTAAGAAATAATGTATCCTAAATAGTGATTTTATAACTAAACAAAATCACTGTTTGGAGTTTGGATGCAAGGAGTTATATCATCAGTCATGCCACTTTCTAGTCCAAATCAGCCTCGCCTGATTAAATTGACAGCATGTTATTCTATATATGGAACAGTTATTTCATTACATTGTTACACACATTTGAAATTGGTCATTCTATGTTCAAAATGTACCATAGAATATATGAATAAATAAAACAGATACGTTGTTTATGCAGTCTGATCAGGATCCATGCTGTTCGCTTACAGACTCTATAACAAGTAAACAAACTGATAGCGAACAGCATGGATCCTGATCAGACTGCTCGGATGCGCAGGCTGCCTGGATCCATGCTGGTCGCAAACCCATTATGTTGGTTTTGTCGTGACATGGCTCATATCAAGAATTTGATCATTTTAAATCTTTCGTTTTACTTTAACATAGAAAAGAATATACTCATAAATTTCCAGCATGTTATTTGGAAGCCTTTAGGAAATGTTGATCTTTACAATTATGAGGAAATAGTGGAGAACTTACTTTTATTTCTAACAATCCTTGAATGCCATGTTTTTGGTTAAAATTATAACATTTTTTTCATATTGTTGTATATGTTTGATGCTTGTAAAACACATTTGCCCAAACTAACAAAACTGACATTTAACGATTGTTAGTTTTTATCATCCAAATATCCTAAATATATCATTTAAACAAATATAAAGTGCATTGGTTAAGACACAATATTTTAACACTGTATTGCAAAATTCTTGTTAATGTCAAGGGTCCTCATCTAAAGATCTTCTTGGCTCAACGGTAACATAATTAGTACGTGAGGATTTTGGAAATTCTAAGATATTTTTGAAGTAAGCGATATAAAATTTATATATTTCTAATTGTTCTAATTGTAAAAAAAAAGAAATCGCTTACAATTATTTATATATCTTAGTACTAACTTATTATTAACTTCAATAGAAAAGCAAAGTTGACCTGTGACAGGAAGACAAGCCAGTAATTTGTTATATGTTTTCAAAAAAGTTAATACATCCAATTATTTACAAGAATCATTATACAAATAATCATTTCAACCACGATATTTGTTTGATCTTCTGATGCATTTTGCATACTAAATCATTATAATTACTATACCATTTAAAACTACATAAAACGATTTTTCCACCAACTATCTATAATGATTATTTATTCTTGATCTTGACAGTGCCATGGACAAAATGTTGTTTTTAAATAGTACATACTAATTTCAATTGAAATATATAAAGAAATATTTGTTTAAATTCTCACATTGTCCTCACTACATGTACATGTATGTATAGTTATTTTGTTTATAAATAAACCACAATACGGCACTTGAAAGTGTTTATTATTGATTTCCCTATAGCAGTATAAAACCTTCTGTAAAGAAAATTTACAAGATGTGGTCTCAATATGCTACATATAGACTCCCCAGAGAGAAATAAACGGAGAAGAAATCACAGGTTAGGCGATAACTAAAAAATAAAAGTATGAAAATCGGATAAAGAGAGGATTCCTCGAGAACAATCAGAAACAATGTACATTGAATGAACATTGCAGACTCAGTTTTCCTTCAGGATCATTAATGCCAGTACTTTGGTGCGTTGAAAATAGAGTACCACTCTTGAGCACCGCTCAAGCCGATGCTAGTGGGGGTGAGAGATGTTGCACTTTTTCATTACCCCTCAAACCGAGTCTGCAAGTTTCATGTAATTTTACTGTGATGAATGTTTCCGGGATCACTGTGAATAAGAGTTAATGAATAATTTCCAACTAACCCTTTATCAGCTATAAAGAGCAATAATCATTGCGCAACACAAAAAGTACCGGAATAAATGGTGGCAAAGAACCAAATATATAACAACATTGTATAATGTACAGGGCAATTGTTTACAAATGCTGTTGTAAGTAAAAGTCTAGTTAACACATTATATGCCACTAATAACAAAATCATTTAAAATAAAAAATATTTGGAAAAAAGTGATCCATTTGAAGCATTAAAAACAGCAAAATTACATGAAAATTGCAGACTCGGTTTGATTGTGTACATGAATGATAACGAAAAAGTACAACACCGGTTGGAGCTGTACTTAAATGTGCTGAAGTCAATGATCCAAAATGACCAGAAAAAATATAACTACACTGAGGTGAAGTACGAAAAGACTCACACGACCAGATTATACATCCATGCAGGAGACGAATGTGGAAACGATTAACAGCAGCAAAATAAAAAACCTGACTGTAATAGACCTCTAGATCAACAAATTAACAAAACACTTGATTCTGAATTTTTGTGAGGTATTTTAACAGAAGAAGATAAATTCACAACCAGAATAACCATGAACACAGCCAGCTTACAATAGTTTGTTCAAAACTTGTCGTAAAAATCATAAAAAGTATAATGAGCATTAAATCCAGAACAAATGGAAGTCGACAATGAACAACACAAATAAATATTACTGGAAAAAAATCTCATGAAGATATGATGAAGTGAATTTTTGTTTTTAAAATGAATATATGTTGGTATTATTCTGCAATCGCCTTTGTTTTTTGCTTCGTATCTTTTGACGTGTTGAAGAAAGTTTTGTAAGTAACGTGGACGTATTAAATCATTACAATGAATTAAAGTGACATTATGCCCAACCAAAGGCATAAAGTGAGTGAACAAAAGAAGATCAAAATAAATTTACATTTTGCCATTAATCCTTTCAATTTTATAATTTATTTCACATGAACAACAAAAACTTACCCGGACCAAGAAAAATTCTATTAAAATCTATTGGAATTTACCTTAAACGTCAATTTTATAAGAAGAGTTGGACAAACTTTTTTTTCTATATTTTAGACAGATTTCTATGTTATTGTATACGTTTTACAATATCAACTGTTGGTCAATCACCATTATTACAGCCAATACTTTAGAATATATAGTCAAATTAAGCTCAACTAGCAAAATGTCACTTTATTGATGAATGAAGTAAACAAAAATTGTTTTGTATAATTCTATAATCCTTCTTTGGCATATCTACAATTCAGTATTATCACACGCATGTAACCACTGTAGTTTTCCTCTATGGTTACAATATCTGTCTAATGTTTTAATAACAAATTTATAATACATTTGTCCCGCAAAACTGATCTGTTTTATAAAAAAATACTTTTTTAAAAAAAAATTCGGCTGCCATATTTGCTCTTGTATTCGGGTGCCCGCTCTTACCTGAAAACTGAGAAACTGAAAAACTGCAGCGAGTAATGCCCGCCACCAGTAAAATATAAATTCGCAATATGACCATTACAATGTCGCTATTACTTAAAAAAGTCCTGCAATATAATTATATAGATTATATTTAATGTACAATTATCCATCCACATATGGGGTAACAAACTTTCATTTTTATATAAAGATTTTTTCTTTATTTAATTATGATAATTTTTAATCATATAATAATTATTTTTTTCACTCCTGGTTGTACACATACGTAAGGAATTTGTAATATAAAACATATCTAAAGTATATTAATGCATTTGTAAATTAATTACTTACAAAAAATATTTATAGGTATAAGGACAATAATTTGATTAACTAAATGTAGCATGAGAAAATATAGGAAACAGTTACGACTATAAAGGTACAAATCAATTAAAATGTCTGTAAATTGTCTACAGTTGTCCTAGTTGCCACATTACCAATAAAGTTGTTTAAATAATTCATCACAATTTCACTTCATTCAGCAGACCGAGTATAACAACAATTAGAGGATATTGTTTAATCGGGCTCGAAGTTCTCAAACGCATTTTTAATTAGACTTTTCCTTTTACAAACATTAACGTATTGGCCGTTACCCATTTAATTGACGTGTAAACTTAGTTACTAATCCCAAAAGGCAATTAAATATACATCTTTTTTCAAAGTGCCAGTCTCTCATAAACATCACTGCCGTGAGTACTTCTGAACTTTAATTTCTTTCTTGAACCTTCTACCTAAATTGAAGACACAATGACTCAGGCTAGGTGTAAAAGGTGGGTAATTAACACTTATTTCCCTCATCAAGAAAATCGTTTTTTTTCCATATAAGATGAAACTATCTTTTGATTACTTCTTCTAATTGAACATCATTTGCTTGTGAGGCTCATTTGTGAACATTTACCAGACGTATAATAAGCATTAGGGTACGATAATAAAACTTAAATAGTCACGTTAGTGTAGTTTATATAGTTTAATAAGAGTTAACCCGTAACTGCAATAACGTGACGAAAGGTATAATTTCAAGCTGATGATTGTATGATTGTAATGTATATCATTGGATATCTTATTCTCCTTTCGACCCCCCCCCCCCAGGAATAGTTCTACAAAACTAACCATTTGAATCAATTCAATTCTGTCATGTATTATGAAAGAATTATGAAGCATTCTATCAAATTATCATAATTAATGAAACGAAAAGTCTTCATTTTTAACTAATTACTTTGACTGCAAACGTCAATTAAGTGTAATAGTCTTAGCTGAATGCATAATATTCTTTAATATGTCACCCGAAGCTGGTTGCACTAGTAAAAGGTATCAAAGTATCCGAACCAAGTTCTTTTTGTCTTTAGTCATGTGAATATGGAACATATTTGGCTAATATATCTCACTATACTGATATTAAATTCAATGGACTCGGAAGAATATTCACATGATGATGTTCAAGACTTGCATACACAACTTTTTGTAACCAATTCATACAACAAGAAGATCCGGCCGTTGGTTGACCAAGACACAGTTCTTAATATATCTATAGACTTTCACCTGAGTGGTGAGTTATCATTTCAATTATCAATTTTTATTATGAATGATAATAATATATTGTACTGTTTGTAAAGATATTTAATAAAACCATGTGATATGTTAACAGATTCATCACTGTTTAATATATACTCATGTGTACCTTATGAAACTTAAGTTAATAAAGACCTGTTCTGTTTAAGAATAAGTCATTATACATTATACATTATCAAGTACAATACAGCTCTTTTTGGACGATTACACAACTGTCAAGCCTAATATAGACGAGGTGCTAGATGAGTCCAATATAGGTTTTGCAGCTGGGAATTATGTACGAGTTCACCATAATCAGTTTTATTCTCAACAGAGCTTGTATACTGAGCACTTTTTCCTCACACCACCATTTTATAACCTAACTTTGTTTCTGCGAGTACAATATGAATGGAATATGGAGTTTTGGAATCGAAAAAAAACCCGTCTACATGAAGTACATTTGAAATGGATTATGTTGACTCAGAAAATGAAAATGAGGCTAAATTGATAAGAATGGATTTAATAATGATTTATATGATGTGATTACATGTTGCAAACAATCGAAATTTATTGGTTATATTAAAGACTATATTAAACCAAACTATTTTTGAGACTTAAAGGTTGTTAATTTTTGCAAGAATGTTTCTTCGGAGCAAAAAATAAATAAATAAATAAATAAAAATAAATAAATAAATAAATAAAAAAAATAATAATAGAATAATAGAAATAATAAAAATAATATTTTTCCATTACTGCAAAATTTGTTATTTCGTATTTGCATACAATTGCATGCCAAGTTAATAATTAACTAATGTTAAGGAAACATAAACAATAGTATAATAAAATTAAACAAAAACTGCAGCGGCTGAACTCTGCTCTGGTAAGTTCAATGTGGCTTACTTCACTTCAGTGTTGTTATATTTTTCTGGTCCTTCGGGATCATTGTGTCTAGCACTTATTGAGTACTGCTTAAGCCGGTGCTAGGGGGCGTGAGGGATGTTGCACTCTTTCACTATCCCTCATGTACAGATTAAATCAAACCGAGTCTGCAATTTTCTTCATGTTATTTTGCTGTTTCAATGCTTCCAAGGGATTAATTTTTTACCAGATATTTTTACTGCCGTGATCCAACACCGCGCCACTAAACAAAATATTTTTTGCAGCAATAACACAATTTGACGAACAAGATGAGAGTCTTTCTACAGCCGGGTATTTGCATATAAAATGGACTGACGAGTTTCTCACTTGGAATCCCGATGACAACAATGGCATTAATTGGATAATAATCGTAAGGATTTAGGTCTATAAATTATCTAAAATGTGGTTTATCTAAAGTGTGGATTATCTACTCGTAGTTTCCCTGATTATAATCTTCCGGCCCTACCCTGCCATGTATTATGATACATGCATTACTACATGGATTTACGAGCGTATTTGCGTATTTCAAACATAGCGCAAACATAGCGCATATCCTCAGCGTTAAAATGATGTGATAAGCAGAATATATAATTATTATTATTCTAGATTCGTAGAGGCTCGTATAATATGATTTTATTCAAGTCGTACAATAAATTCAGTATTAAACCTTCACTGACTTATTAAATATCCTTTAGAAAAATATGTACAAGTTTGCATGAACAAATGATTAGTATTGGCAGTCTTTATAGGCCCATGATGACACAGGAAAGCTTTTCTTTTCTCAAAAGCTTTTAATTTTGTTGTACTTTTATAGTATCCAAAAAGTTACTCTTTGGCCAATTACCTGAACCATCTGTTTCGCCTAGTGCTTTATGGCAATGAGTACAATTATAGTGAACTTGTATTATGTATGGAAGTCAAAATATTACTTTGTTTACACATTGCTACTTTTGTGGCCTATTATTTTACATTTTTTGCTGCTTTGGTAAGGTAACAAACATTCAACATTGTCTAAAACCATGTTTTAGAAAATATTATAAAATTCATTTTTGCCCTTTCGAAAGTAATACAAATATATTTGTTTCTAAGGCATATTGTGTCTTAGAGCACATTTATGTTTATTTCAAATTTGATAATGAATGAGAATAGGTAAGAATAATTTCAGAGCATCAATATTTTTAATTCCGGTATTGTTGAACCAGCATATTGTTGTTGTTGTTTTTTAATTTCAAAGCCACAGGACGACATCTGGAAACCGGATGTTTCATTGCATAATTCCTACAGCCCATTCAAGGGCCTTGGTTCCTCTCATTTAAACGCCTGGATACTTAGCACAGGTTTCGTACAGTGGGAACCATTCCAGGTAAAAATTTTCGAAATTATGTGCATGTTATAACTTTCCGGTTCAAAGTGTTGGTTAAATAACTTTATTTTGTTATCTGGCATAAATATTATGTCCTTAAACAGCAAAGTAAAGTCATGTAGCCAAAGGTGTAAATTTACATTTTGCCCAGATACATTTAGTTACCATTATTTATGATGTCATATACAATGTATATTCTTTCGGATAATAATTAATGGTGTAAGTTGTCGATTGAAATTGTAATTAATTAAATGGTTAGTATCTTGACAAATATTGTAATATTTTTATAGGGATTCCACAAAGTTTTTTTGACATGACGAGACTCGAAATATTTCTTTTCGTGATTTATGTTTCATTTGACGTAGGTCTAGACCAATAACTTGTGCAAAATTTCAGATCCTTTTTTTTCACTCCGCTTTTTTTCCAGAATGATTATTCTAATTGCGAAAAATGATCTAAAACTGAAAGACGTTGCAACGCTTTTCACTCAAACCGGGCTAAATAATCACAAAAAATACGATCTTAAATTTTTTCTGAGTATATTTATTCAATATCTTTTGCTTATTTGTTTTTGTTTCATGCGTCCAAGTTGATCTATGTAAGAAATCCAAATTTTATGTTACTTCAGTAGAGTCCATTTAAGCTTCAATATTTATGTTATACGCCAAATGCATTTCTTTCTATTGTTAAAGATCCTGTATGTTTTGTGATTGATATTGTGAATGTGTGTATACCACACATGCAAAAAAATATATATGTATATAATTATGCAAATAAAACAATTTTCAAACATCGAAGAATATGTAAAATGTGTACTGCAAATATTTGTGCACATTATATTTAATCAATAAATTATATGCATTCATTTCTTATTGGAAAATTTGAGTTAGAATTTATAGAAAATAAATTTCTAATTACCTCCCTTTATTTCCATGATATGTAATATGTTATAAATAATGCTTATTGGAACTTACAATATTGACAAATCTTAATTAGAGCATCATATTTATGAAATAAAACCGTGAAAAAAAATGTGTTACAGGATCTTTAAGGCTAGATATTATTTAATATCTGTAAAATCTTCGGGTTAATTAACCCTAACACGGCTGGAACCGAAACATATAATAAGACATTTACCACCAGGGCATGTTTGCCCGTTCGAACGAAATACAAATGCATTTGTTTGTGAGGCATATCGTGCATTTGAGCTCAATAAAACCTTTGCCACCCGGGCATGTTTGCCCGTTCGAAAGAAATACAAATACATTTGTTTGTGATGCATATCGTGCATTTGAGCACAATTAATCATTTGCCACCAGGGCATTTTGCCCGTTCGAAAGAAATACAAATGCATTTGTTTGTGATGCATATCGTGCATTTGAGCACAATTAAACATTTGCCACCCGGGCATTTTGCCCGTTCGAAAGAAATACAAATGCACTTGTTTGTGAGGCATATCGTGCATTTGAGCACAATTAAACCTTTTCAAACCAGGACATGTTTGCCCGTTCGAAAGAAATACAAATACATTTGTTTGTGATGCATATCGTGCATTTGAGCACAATTAAACATTTGCCACCCGGGCATTTTGCCCGTTCGAAAGAAATACAAATGCATTTGTTTGTGAGGCATATCGTGCATTTGAGCACAATTAAACCTTTGCCACCCGGGCATGTTTTCCCGTTCGAATGAAATACAAATGCATTTGTTTGTGATGCATATCGTGCATTTGAGCACAATTAAACATTTGCCACCCGGGCATTTTGCCCGTTCGAAAGAAATACAAATGCATTTGTTTGTGAGGCATATTGTATATTTGATCACACTTAAACTTTTGCACACCAGGGCATGTTTGCCCGTTCGAAAGAAATACAAATGCATTTGTTTGTGATGCATATCGTGCATTTGAGCACACTTAAACCTTTTCAAACCAGGACATGTTTGCCCGTTCAAAAGAAATACAAATGTATTTGTTTTTGAGGCTTATCGTACATTTGAGCTCACTTAAACCTTTGCCACCCGGGCATGTTTTCCCGTTCGAAATAAATACAAATACATTTGTTTGTGATGCATATCGTGCATTTGAGCACACTTAAACCTTTTCAAACCAGGACATGTTTGCCCGTTCAATGGAAATACAAATGCAATTGTTTTTGAGGCTTATCGTACATTTGAGCTCACTTAAACCTTTGCCACCAGGGCATGTTTGCCCGTTCGAAATAAATACAAATACATTTGTTTGTGATGCATATCGTGCATTAGAGCCAACTAAACCTTCGCCACCAGAGTAGTTTGTAATTAGCAGCTTCTATGTACTGTTATATAACGTTGGCAGGCCAATTTAAAATTCATTTTCATATTCCGAATGATGATAATAAACAGTTCCAAAATCAAACATTACCCTTTAAGAAATTCAACTCTTTTTAAAAGATTTAAAAATAAAACAGGGAACACACAATGTTCTGTTTTATATTTACCATTTCATTTTAAAATGTTGCATTCTGCTAAAGTCGGTGCACTTTCCACTACTGTTCTTGAATAGGCTCATTCAAAGCAAGCCAGCAACATTTTTATTTTTTAATGTTCCATTGTTTGCGTGAATAGGACTAAACTATCAAGATGCAAACATCTTTTTTATACGTTATTAAATGTTTAATATATAAAATAACAACATCATTTCACTTTTTCTAAAATAATGTTTTGTAAACCATTTAACCATTAAACACCCAGTACCTCTGTATTGTTTATTCAGCAGCTGTTAAACTTTGTTTCAGGTGTTGAAGTCAACATGTTCCGTGGATATTACATACTTTCCATTTGATGCCCAGAAATGTAGTATGGTTTTTGTAGTTTGGAGTTACACACACGTTGAAATTGAGTTACTAACACAAAATGGATTCGTACTGGCTGAATATTCGGGAAGCTCTACATGGGAGATCGTTTCTGCAGTGTCAGAGTTCAATAATAACTTGTACATACCGAAAGCTACATTTAATTTGAATTTGCAGAGGAAACCCCTATTTTACATGTTGAACATGGTCATTCCTATCATTTTTCTGTCGATAATGAATATATTTACATTCACGCTGCCTGCAAAGTCGGGAGAAAGAGCATCGTACGCCGTTACCCTTTTCTTATCAATTTCTGTTTTCTTAA
Source organism: Ruditapes philippinarum (assembly GCF_026571515.1). NCBI lineage: Eukaryota > Metazoa > Mollusca > Bivalvia > Venerida > Veneridae > Ruditapes > Ruditapes philippinarum. The sequence continues at coordinate 137,181 of NW_026861313.1, forward strand.
CCATCATCGCCGCTGAATTTCCCAAGAACTCGGACAACCTCTCATATTTAGCTCTGTACCTCACAATCATGACAAGCATTTCCACAATATTTGTAATTATCACTGTACTGCAGCTGCGACTTCTAAACCGGGAAGAAACAAATTGCCCAGTAGGCGGATGTTACAGATGCATATATAAATTAGTCAAATGCTTACGTTGTAAAACATGTAAACCACGCCCCAGTAAGGTTTACAATTTACAAAGCCATGATAATGGAATCGATGAAAGTTCAGGGGAGGGAAATGAAAAGATAACCTGGCCTGATGTTATTGATGCCATTGACTTTCTATGCTTCTGGATAGGAAGCGTTGTGACATTTACCGTGACAATGACAATATTACTGGCTCTTCTGAACAATCCCGATAGAGATTAAAGTACCCCGTACCACGACCAATGTTTTAATTAAGAAATAATATATCCCAAATACAATGTAGTGATTTTATAGTTAAATAAAATCACTGTTTGAGATATCTTATTACAAGCCTTGCCACTTTATAGCCCAAATCAGCCTCGCCTGATTAAATTGATAGCATGTTATTCTATATATAGAACAGTTATTTCATTACATTGTTACACACATTTGAAATTGGACATTCTATGTTCAAAATGTACCATAGAATATATGAATACATAAAACAGATACGTTGTTTATCATTATGTATTCATTTTATTGTTGTAATTATTATATTAATTATTTAAACATTATCTTGCTTATTTCGTGATTTTTGTATGTTAGCAAGCATTCCACAGTATTTGTTCCTTTTTATAAGATTTTGATTATTTATTAATCTAATGTCATCTTGGAAAATTTAAATTCTCATATATATCATTACCTTCATAATTGGGCATGGGTGTTGATATTATCATGAATTTGATCATTTAAAATCTTTCGTTTTTCTTTAACAAAGAAAAGAATATACTCATAAATTGCCAGAATGTTATTTGGAAGCCCTTAGGAAATGTTGATCTTTACAATTATGAGGAAATAGTGAAGAACTTACTTTTATTTCTAACAATCTTTGAATGCCATGTTTTTGGTAAAAATTATAACATTTTTTTTCTTACTTATTGCTGTATTCGTTTGATGCTTGTAAAACAAATTTGCCCAAGCTAACAAAAACTGACAAAATTCTTGTTAATGTCAAGGGTCCTCCTCTAAAGGTCTTGTTGGCTCAACGTTAACATAATTAGTAAGTAAGGATTTTGGAAATTCTAAAATATTTATGAAGTATGTGATATAAAATTTATATATTTCTAATTGTTCTCATTGTAAAAAAAAAAAGAAATCGCTTACAATTATTTATATATCTTACAATTATTTATATATCTTAATACTACTTTATTATTAACTTCAATAGAAGAGCAAAGTTGACCTGTGCCAGAAAGACAAGCTAGTTATTTGTTGTATGTTTTTAAAAAGGTTAATACATCCAATGTTCAGCACGTTTAAGTACACGTGCTTGATGCATTAAAAACAGCAAAATTACACGAAAATTGCAGACTCGGTTTGATTGTGTACATTCGATCAAACCGAGTCTGCAAGTTTCATGTAATTTTGCTGTGATGAATGTTTCCGGGATCACTGTGCATAAGAGTTAATGAATAATTTCTAACTAACCCTTTATCAGTTATAAAGAGCAATACTCATTGCGCAACACAAAAAGTACCGGAATAAATGGGGGTAAAAACCAAATATATAACAACAGTAAGTAAAAGTCTAGATAACACATTATATGCCACTAATAACAAAATCATTTAAAATAAAAAATATTTGGAAAAAAGTGATCCATTTGATAGCATTTTTAAAAACCCGGGAAAATTTCACGAAAATTGCAGACTTTGGTTTTATGGTACATATAAAATAACGAAAAAAACCAACACATTTGGGGCTGCACTTAAAAAGTGCTGAAGTTAATGATCCAAACTTTACCAGAAAAAATATAAACTACACTTTAGGTTAAGTACCCAAAAAAACCACTTAAAGACCAGATTATACAAACATGCAGGGAAGAAAAGTTTGGAAAAGATTTATAGCGCCCAAAAAAAAAAACCGACTGTAATAGGGCCTCTAGGTCAAAAAACAACAAAAACACCCTTTATTTTGAATTGTTTTTGAAGGTATTTTAACAGAAAAAAGATTTAAAATTTACAAACCCGAACAACCAAAGAACACAGCCAGGGGGTTTCAATAAAGGGTTTTTTTCAAAAATTGTCGTAAAAAATCATAAACAGTATAATGAACATTTAATCCACAACAAATGGAAGTCGACAATGAACAACACAAATAAATATTACTGGAAAAAAAATCTCATGAAGATATGATGAAGTGAATTTTTGTTTTTTAAAATGAATATATGTTGGTATTATTCTGCAATCGCCTTTGTTTTTTGCTTCGTATCTTTTGACGTGTTGAAGAAAGTTTTGTAAGTAACGTGGACGTATTAAATCATTACAATAAATTAAAGTGACATTATGCCCATCCAAAGGAATAAAGTGAGTGAACAAAAGAACATCAAGATAAATTTACATTTTGCCATTAATCCTTTCAATTTTATAATTTATTTCACATGAACAACAAAAAACTTACCCGGACCAAGAAAAATTCTATCAATATTTATTGGAATTTACCTTTCACGCCAAATTTATAAAAAGAGTGAGACAAACTTTTTTTTATATTTCAGACAGATTTCTATTTTATTGTATACGTTTTACAATATCAACTGTTGGTCAATCACCATTATAACAGCCAATCCTTAGGAATATGAGGGCTGTAAATAAGGAAAAAGCAACACTTTTCCGCGTATTTATTGAACAGCCCTCGTATATGGTCAAATTTAGCTCAACTAGCATAATGTCACTGTATTGATGAATGAAGTAAACAAAAATTGTTTTGTATAATTCTATAATCATTCTTTGGCATATCTACAATTCAGTGTTATCACACGCATGTAACCTCTGTAGTTTTCCTCTATGGTTACAATATCTGTCTAATGTTTTAATAACAAATTTATAATACATTTGTCCCGAAAAACTGATCTCTTTTATAAAAAAATACTTTTAAAAAAAAAAATTTCGGCTGCCATATTTGCTCTTGTACTCGGGTGGCCGCTCTTACCTGAAAACTGAGAAACTGCAGCGAGTAATGGCCGCCACCAGTAAATCATAAATTCGCCATATGTCCATTACAATGTCGCTATTACTTAAAAAAGTCCTGCAATAGAATTATAGAGATTATATTAAATGTTACAATTATCCATCCACATATGGGGTAACAAACTTTCATTTTTATATAAAGATTTTTTCTTTATTTAATTATGATAATTTTTAAACATATAATAATTATTTTTTTCACTCCTGGTTGTACACATACGTAAGGAATTTATAATATATATAACATATCTAAAGTACATTAATGCATTTGTAAACTAATTAATTACTTACAAAAAAAATATTTATAGGTATAAGGCTAAAAATTTGATTAACTAAATGTAGTTTGTGAAATTATAGGAAACAGTTACGACTATAAAGGTACAAATCAATTAAAATGTCTGTAAATTTTCTACAGTTGTCCTTGGTGCCACATTACAAATGAAGTCGTTTAAATAATTCATCACAATTTCAGTTCATTCAGCAGACCGAGTATAACAAAATTACAAAGGTCTTGTTAAATCGGGCTCGAAGTTCTCAAACGCATTTTCAATTAGACTTTCCTTTTACAATCATTGACGTATTGGCTTTACCAATTTCATTGACGTGTTAACTTAGTTACCAATCCCAAAAGGCAATTAATTATACATCTTTTTCAAAGTGTCAGTCTCTCATTAACATCACTGCCGTGAGTACTTATGAACTTTAATTTCTTTCTGGGAAGTAATTTTCTTGAACCTTCTACCTAAATTCAAGACACAATGATTCAAGCTAGGTGAGAAAAGTGGACGATTAACACTTATGCCCCTTTTTAAGAAAATCGTTTTTTGTTCATATTAAGATGAAACTATCTTTTGATTACTTCTTCTAATTGAACATCTTTTGCTTGTAAGGCTCATTTGTTACAGAACATTTACCAGACGTATAGCAAGCATTAGGGTACGATAATAAAACTTAAATTGTCATGTTAACGTAGTTTATATAGTTTAATAAGAGTTAACACGTAACTGCAATAACGTGACGAAAGGTATAATTTCAAGCAGATGATTGTCATGAATATCATTGGATATCTTATTCTCCTTTAGAATAAACCCCACAGGAATAGTTCTACAAAACAAACCATTTGAATCAATTCAATTTTGTCATGTATTATGAAAGAATTATGAAGCATTCTATCAAATTATCATAATTAATGAAACGAAAAGTCTTCATTTTTAACTAATTACTTTGACTGCAAACGTCAATTAAGTGTAATAGTCTTAGCTGAATGCATAACATTCTTTAATATATCATCCGAAGCTGTTTGCTAGTAGAAAGTATCAAGGTATCCGAACCAAGTTCTTTTTGTCTTTAGTCATGTGAATAGACCAAAGCTTTTAGCATGTTTGATACTGAATAAAAGGGGGCTCATTATTTTTGTGTGTTTGTATTGCATACTTATTGGTATTGTACACAAGAAAAAATGGACTTTGTTTCGGTTAAGATACTTGTGATCGTGTTAGAAGCGTCTACGCTTACTTTGGCCTATTCTATAAACGATACAAAGGATCTACTGACAGAATTATTTACTAGTAACTCATACAACAAGAAAGTTCGACCCATTAAAGACCAGGACAAAGAAGTGAATGTTACAATTACATTTCAAATAAGCGGTACAAATTTTACTTATCTATTTATTCATTTGTATTCATTCATGTTTATATACGTATTTTTTTGTATAAAATTATTTTTTGATTAAATAATTATCATATTTTACATATCTGTTTCATTTGTACGTAATTGCGTTTTTGTTTTACTTTATTTATCCATTTACTTATTTATTTATTTATTGATTTAAAAATTATATAATATAATATAATGATGGACTATAACTGTACATAAATATATTTATCTATTATTATTGTTATATACGAGCAAACAGTAATAAGAAATGCATTCAGAATTGGATTTAAAATCGATATGTTTATACGATTCTTCGCCTTGAGCTGGATAAATAAGCATTTTGTGTTCATTTTGCACATGATAATGAATATTCTGGTGAAAGGAGGGAGTGATCTGAAATTTCTCTCACAGGTTATTGGTCAAAAGCATTATTATATGGTTTACAAATCATGAACAAATATTATCAGCCTTGTTATGCCTCTATAAGTCTCTAGGGAACACCTTTACATGACCAACAATTATTGTTCAATGTTAAGAACGGCAATGCATTCTTTATGCAATTCTTTGTTTGTTGCCATTGCTAACATGTCATTATTTTTTGAAATATTGTTTGTAGTGCTAGTTTTACTTTAGAAAACTCTTATAAACATTTACGTAATTTCTTGCGATGCATGAACGTTAAATATGTATTTTTATGTATAGCTCAGACCATTTCAATGAATATTTCATAAGTATATAAGATATGTCTTTATAACATTCCTGCGCCATAGTGTATGTGATAAATTCTTTTAACAAGCAAATTATAAACTTACTAGTAGGCCCTATATAATTAAATTATTTTGCATTAAGTTATTTTTTTCTAGCTATAACTCAGTTCGATGAACAAGAAGAAAGTCTGACCACTGCTGGATATCTAAGTGTCGAATGGGTAGACGAAATGCTAGCATGGGCAACAGCGGACCACAACGGTATTTCCCGACTTATTGTGGTAAGGTTTTAACTAGATCAACTACAACTGTTGTAAAGTTAATGAGTAGATCAGATTTTAAATATATTTACTGGTAAGAACGGTAATATAATCTTTATTTTAATCTTTATTTCAGTAATCTAAAATCATTTTATAAAACCGTTCAAGTACAAGCCGCAATTGAATATGCATTCAGTTACAAAATATTTATTGAATAGTATAGTAAAGACAAATTATTACACAGATACACAAAAGTCGGTTTGTATTTTATCCGTAAAGTTAAATGTCATGCTAGAGTACTACAACTAAACAGTAAACAAAAATATTTATTTAATAGTATGAACAATCTATTACACGTTTGCACCGAAGTCATTTTGTATCTTGTCCGTAACGTAAAATGTCATGGTACAACTAAACAATAAACACAACTATTTCATCCTGTTTATTTCAGCCACAAGATGATATATGGAAACCAGATATTTCCCTTCGAAATTCTTTCAGCTCTTTCAAAGGTCTCGGTTCATCTTATTTCAACGCATGGATAATAAGTAATGGAGATGTGCAATGGGAACCATTCCAGGTAGCAGACATGCTATGTTTGAATTTTGTTACAATATTCCATGACCTCTGATTCATTATCAGCCAATTTTTATAATAAACATTTGTACAGATAAATGTTTGATCAATGACATTTCAAATTTTATCTGACTAACATAGTTTCATCCAACGTTCACTAAATATATATTGTAATGTTAATTTAAACATATATTGCTTTACATTTAACGAATGTTAATATAGAAAAACCAGTCATTATTATAAGTTCTATTTCAGATATTCAAATCAACATGCTCCGTAGATATAACGTTCTTCCCTTACGATTCACAGACATGTGAGATGAAATTCATAGCGTGGAGTTACTCAAAGAATGAAGTAAAGTTTTTTCTATCGTCTGGAATAATGAAAACAGATTATTCGGAAAGTGCAACGTGGGAAATTGCAAAAATGTCATCAAAGGCTTCAAATGAGGACACTCCGACAATCATATTCACGTTGAAACTAAACAGGAAACCCCTCTTCTACGTGTTAAACATGATCGTTCCAGTAATATTACTATCATTTATGAACATATTTACGTTTGCGCTTCCGGTCAAATCCGGAGAAAGGGCCTCGTATGCAGTGACACTTTTCCTATCAATTTCCGTCTTTCTTACTATCATAGCCTCAGAATTTCCCAAGAATTCAGACAATCTCTCAATCCTAGCACTGTATTTAATTCTTATGACTAGTGTGTCCACGATCTTTGTTCTTGTCTCTGTTTTGCAAATTCGTCTAGTAAACAGGGACGAGGAAAACATGGTGATTGGAACGTTTTACAAATTGCTCCTTCGACTTGTGAATGTATTGATATGTAACAAATGTAATGGTAGGAAGAAAAAAGTTGATGCCATTGGAGAAAGTAAGGACACAGATAATTCTGGCATCCCCGACCAGTCCGAAGCAGAAGCAGAAGTCACGTGGTTAGATGTGGTACACGCAATGGACTTTCTTTGCTTCTGGATTGGCAGCTTTGTCATTTTTGTCGTCACGTTGACGATAATGCTTCTTTTACTGAATAATCCCCAGAGAAACTAACATTTTGCTAATAGCAGTCCCATACGAGTGACAAACTATTCACTGTAATGGTTCACAATGCACTGTTTTGATTTTGATTCTTTGATATGTTCTTTATATCATAGATTTTCATTGTTATAAATGGGTGAAAGCAGGGTCTTTCAAATAGATATTTGAAAGACCCTGGTGAAAGCAAACATAAGGGCGAAACTATATGAAAAATACATCGATAAAATATTCAAGTTTTATAATACATGTACTAATACAAGCACACTTGTAATTGACTTAACAACATTCAACATTAGACAAGTTATTTAACAAGATTTACAAGATATTATTATTGAATAGCTACTAAAGAATCACTAGTAAGAAAGTTTGTAAAGTGTAATTATACATTATAAATATTTCATATTCTTACGTTTCTTTCTCACGTTCAATTCCTGTCTCTTTGAATATATTTGGAATGAATATGTATCATAGTATTTATAGTAGTTACATTAAATAACTCTATTTAGTATTCAAAGCTTAGAATCCGGAATTTGAACTCCATTTTCATTAATTTCAGGGTAGAGTGAATGAGTAATTTTACTGTCCCCTGCTTAAAAATCACATTTAAAATTAACATAAACAATAAAAGACGTTGTCGCAGATATTGCGACATACATGTTTCTTTATAGAATTTTATTTGTTATAAAAGATCATTTTCTTGGCAAGTTGCTTTAAAGTACTATTTAAAGTAGTCCGACGGTGAAGTATTGTGCACGAGATATCAATGCAATGTATTCATGTTTCACATGCTTTTCTTGTCATGCTTAATTGTAAAGGCGTGGAAAATTTTGCCTTAAATAGGGAAATTTTATGTGTTATAATGTTTATGAAATAAAATTAATAATTAAAACTGATTTGTTAATGAAAAAATAGTTTTGTTAAATAATTGGATTATATTTGTGATTATTAAATAAAATTGTAAACATGGATAAATATTTATAACGTTAAGTAGAAATCAATTTAAATAAATTAATATTCAAAAGGAATTTGTGTTTTCTTTTCAATGTCTTGGATTATTAAAGTTAAAAGGAAATTCACGACAGAAATGCTACCTTTACAGATCAATATTTTAACGGAGTCATAAGAGAATAATGATATTTTTTAGTTTCAGGAATGAAATAAAAATTTCTCTTATTGATTTAACATTTTAAATACCTTTCAATCTTTTTTCAACAAACCGCTTGCCCGTCATCGTTGTGGGCTAAAAACCCGCCAGAGACTTTGGATTCTCTCATGTGTGGGAGCTATCCAGCTTCTACTCATGTTCCCGCTCATGCCTGACATAATGCGCACAATTCATTGGGACTCAAGCAAAGTTGTCTTAAAAGCAGAGTGGTCAATAGTGGTGTTAAATAAAGAATAAAAGAACTGTGACTGAATCTGGTGGTCTTAAAAGTGGATAAGCAGATTGGCCTTAATTCTGGATCATGTAAACATGGACATAAAGCACAGAAAATTCCGTTCTTTTGAAAATGGTCCTAATAACGGGATGGTCTTAATGGGGTGGTATTAAGTCGGGATTCTACATGTATTGTCATGTTTCAATACAATTTAGCTGTTTGTGGCTTATATCCCTAAGACTAAAAATTTTTTATGTCTGAGCTTATTTATCGCATGATTCTTAAGCCAATTGATTATTGTACGCTTCATGCAACATTTATAAAAAGGCAATTTATCAAATATGAACTGTTCTTGCATAAAATATATGCATGCCGGATTCACGTCACTTCAAGTCACTGGAAAAAGCAATATTAAAACGGTTATCTATTTTTCCAAAAATTAATTACGTTATTCAACAATAATATTGATGATTTTCATTGCTAGGTTTTACTAAAGATTTTTTTATGATACAGATATATCTTTTATTGCGCATGCTGATGAATTAGGCTTAAATATTAAAAACAAATCTGTAAGATCTTTGTGTTGTTTTTTTTATAAATGTTTAAAATTCCACTTATTTTTTTTAAAATGAAGATTGACGAAAGGAAGTTCAGTTTGATTTTCTGGATGATTTTAAACAGTTATATTGTTTTACTGGTTCAATCTCTACAACAGTGTATTTTCTTGACCATACATTGAAACCAAGATAGGTTTCAACAGAACGTACATCACTGGTTTCCTAAACGCTTCCTTGATCCACTTGTTAAACAGGCTACTTAACTCAATTTAAAGATAAAAGTCGCAAGTAAAAATTCATAGTTTTGTATTTTACAAATTTTGATCTTATTTGTGTTAAAGTAAACATTTATAATACTGCACGTTTTTAATGGCACTTTTCAATGGACAAACGTGTCGATAATATCGGTTGTTGTCAATTTAATAAGAAATTTCACTTTTTTTTCCGTTGATTTGGCGTTGTGTTTTATTTTTACTTGTTCCGTGACCATTAAGACTTTGAAGGGCATAATTTCAAATCACAAAAGGATTTTATAGTTTAAAATTTGAAAATCCAGTCAGAATCAGCAGAAAGACTATTGTGCTATTGTGCAATCTCTTTTAATTTCTAAAAATGTTTTCGAAATGTTCGGTCTAAAGAGTTGACAAAAGGTACCAACTACTCTAGGTATGACTCGATTCATCTTTACTATTCTTATACGGATAAGTGTATCTTACAATATATTGAAAGTGATGTTAGAAACGGCAAAATACTTTTAGATAATTATTGCTTAAAAATCAAAAAAAATATTTAAAAAACGCCAACAGTTTGTTGAAATAGCATACATTTTTAATCAAATAAGAGTCATTACCGCACTGATCTACTTCCATATTAGACTTAAAACTCATCCTCAAATGAATTTATTGAACCCTTAATGTGCCACTTAATAAAAAGCTATGTTTAGAACCCAAAATAATAAAAAAAACATATATGCCTTTCAAAAAATAACAATAAGTGGCACTAACCCAAAAATAAATATTTGCGATAGTAGTATTGATACTGTGATCAAGAAGCTATTCATAAAAAAGTGAATGATGTGCAAAAACAGAAATGTCGATGCCCCTGTAATAGAGAGGCATATAGTTTTTGTAGGGTCCGTATTTCTGTCCGCTCCACTTTCCTCCCGTCCGAACTATGTCCATTGCATAACTCATTTATTCATGGATTGTAAAATAATTGTGTCTAAATGTGTAGCACATTGATACAATGTGTCATGTGCACGTCTAAGTCTGAAGCCCAAAGGCCAAGGTCTCACGAAATCTTTAATAAAATTTCACGTATGTTCGTTTCCCATCGACAATTCTGCCATTGATGGACGGATTTAAGAATTATTATAGATACATAGTTGAACATAATAACGACGTGTAGAGCCCGCAAAAATCAGGTACCCTACCTTTTTGTGCATATCGTTTTCATTCATTGATGGAATTGAAAATATTAACGCATAAAATTTCTGCATACTAAGACCATAATTATGTAATGAGCAAAGTTTAGCTCAGCATTCCAAAGGTCAAGTTCATACTTGCATGCAAGAAGTCATGATATAACGGTGCATTAGTATTCATGCCCAGTCAATGCCTTTTTTGTCTTTTAGTTACAGATTTTGTAATTGCTTAGTTTAAAGATACGATATTTTAAAACAATGCATGAGAAGTCTGTAGCTAAAAGATCAATGTCACCCTTGGACTTTTAAGGTTTATAGTTTTATAAAAATACAACAATGTATAGATCCAGTCATCATTTCCGTATTGGATAACGAAACGAAATAACTAGACAAATTTCTATAGCACATAGGAAAACTGGTCACATTCAAGGACCAGATCGATAGTTTAAAAGAAGATAGTTATACTGTGTCAGAAAGTTATATTGCTGTTTGTGTCTAGTCATATATTTGTCATTCATTCACGGATTTGTTTTCAATAATTAGGCTAAATGAGAATATGAGAAAATTAATGTTTGTAATGCTTTTATATTATTGAAACACTCATGCTAATTAGTAATCATGCTTTAATTGCAAGTCAAGTTCATGGTTTCTTTACTTGGCCCGGATTTTCTGATTTTAAGTTGCTTTATGCAGCTTTGATTTTTCCTGCAATTAAATTATAAATGGTTGTTTTAATGGTCAAAGCTTGCATTGTCATTTTAGAATACGGGTTTGCATAACTGATTGCAAGGCAAATAACTTGTAACTTGAAAATAACTTGATACGTATAAGCTGTAACATTATTTAATTGAACGTAAAAAACTTACTGAATAATTGATATATGAAATTGCTTCATAATTGCAATGTTTTCAATTTGATTATGATATATATTGGCATCTTTTATTTATGTGTTTCCAGTTCAGATGATAGCGATGTAAAGCAAATTTATTATGTCTGTAAATTTTCTAAGTTGTCCTCAGGGCTACATAACCACTTTTAACTTTTATGATATTTCTGTTCCTGAAGCAGACAATACCCTTGTCCTGTAAGCATGTCTTATAAGACTTGGATTTCTAAAAGCTTACACATTGGTAAAATATTTCATTTTTATTCAGATAAAATCATTATATAAATGTCAATTTAACACGACAGGAGGAGATGTAGTTAAGATTTCTCAAACGTTACATTTTATCCCTATTATTTATATAACAAATATGTCGTCATTTTTGTAACATATAAAGCATATTTGAAAAAAAAGCCAACGACATTTTATCTTATACTCTTCTTTGTTGTAGCTGTCAGATCCTCACGAGTTTCACTGTTGTGAGAACATTGGGCGCAATGTTTGTCTTTTTGTATTCCCAAAGCATGGTTATAAATTTAAGGCATATCATGTTTTATGGAAGAATCAAGCAGCATTCAGACATTTATCATACATAATGAGACGACAATATCACATTCCACTGCATTCTGCATAAATCTTAATGTTTTAGTCTTATCTCAATGTTTCATATATTCAATATCTTATTCCTGAATACCTGCATTTGTTTTATAGAAATTAATGGAAGTAGCTGTGGTTTTTCATCTTTGATCATCTAATAAAAACAAAGATTTTATCAAGCCTCAGTTGTGCAGTACTACAATAAATTCACAGAAATTGACATATAAGAAGCGATTTTTTGCGTATAAGTGTTTCATAATTATTTTATTGTGTATATGCAAAATGGAATTTATTTCATTCAAAATTTTTGTGATCGTGTTAGAAGCGTCTACACTTACTTTGGCTTACTCTATAAACGATACAAAGGATCTACTGACTGACTTATTTACTAGCAACTCATACAACAAGAAAGTTCGACCCATTAAAGACCAGGACAAAGAAGTCAATGTAACCATTTCTTTTCATATAAGCGGTAATTGTTTACTCACCTTTCTTTGTTCGATATGAATAAGCTGCTTATTTTAATTTTAATGATGTAATAAACATGTTTATTAAGACATTATCTCAGCACCAGAGTAACAATTTCTCTGTGCTCATCTATAATGATAAAGATAAGATTTTAAATCTTCGTTTTATGCATGTCAAATGTTTGTACAACTCTTCAAAATTAGAGGAAATAAAAGTGCCATTATATTAATTTATTACACTGACAGTAATGCATCACACTTCTTAAATTTTATGAATTTAAATTCACAATCACGTGGTATAAGGAATATCATTAATATTCCTTTTTTTCTAGCTATAACTCAGTTCGATGAACAAGAGGAAAGTCTGACCACCGCCGGATTTCTAAGAGTCGAATGGGTAGACGAAATGTTGGCATGGAAAGAAGCGGACCACAACGGTATTGTCCGACTTATAATGGTGAGATTCTGAAACGGATGAATTAGAATCGTCCCGCTTCGAAGTTAATGCATTCAGAGGTTTTAAAACAAGATGCGTAATTAAGAATATATTCAGTAATGAGTTAAAATCTAAATTTTTGGACACTTAACTCGTATAATAGGCAACATATTTACATGTCAACACTGCAAATGTATCAATTCGTTCACTGCAATATTTTAGTTGCAAGGGAATCTTTATTCAGTTTATAAAATCAATGATTATTAAGAATGTTTTTGTTACACAATTGCACATATACCTTTTTGTAACATTTTTATAAAGTTTAATTTCATAGTGTAAAGTAACATTTGACGTAATTAATCACATTTGTTTTTATAGCCACAAGATGATATATGGAAACCAGATATTTCCCTTCGAAATTCATTCAGCTCTTTCAAAGGTCTTGGTTCCCCGTATTTCAATGCCTGGGTAGTTGATAGTGGATATGTGCAATGGGAACCATTCCAGGTGACAGGAACTTTGTGTTTCAATTCATGTTTAAATTTTTGTTCAATTCGATTGATTGCAAGTTAGTTTTTGTACTTTATACATAGTGGTTTCAGCAGTGACATTCAGATTTTGATTAATTAGCATAGCTTTATTAAGTTTTATTAAGCGTACTTGACAATGTTAATGTTAATTCAAATACTTAATATGTTGCTTGATATAGCAGAATCCGTCGCCAAGTGGTTAATGTAGTTGACTGCAAACCGCATGCCTCCCCCAACTGTAGGTTCGAATTCCGCATTGGATTTTTTCATGTTAGAAAGCTATCCAGCGTGCCTGAACGTGCTTGAAATAACGGCGGTGTACATGAGGCCTTCCCCGACCGATGAAGCTGGAAACTCGCAATATGATCTTTTCTGTGTTGGTGCGACGTAAATCCAAACCTAAAATGATTTTTTCTTCAAATTCTGGAAATGTTAATAGAGCAATAACAATTATTATGGTCTATAACTTCAGATATTCAAATCGACATGTTCCGTAGATATAACATATTTCCCTTACGACTCGCAGACATGTGAGATGAAATTCACTGCATGGAGTTACACACCTACAGATGTCAATTTCCTGTCATCAACTGGAATAAGTAAGACAGATTATTTGGAGAGCTCAACGTGGGACCTTGCCAGTACATCAACAAAGGTTTTAAATGTGAACACGCCGACAATTATATTCACGTTGAAACTAAACAGGAAGCCCCTCTTCTACGTGCTAAACATGATCGTTCCAGTTATATTACTATCAGTTATGAACATATTTACGTTTGCACTTCCGGTCAAATCCGGAGAAAGGGCTTCGTATGCAGTGACACTTTTCCTATCAATTTCCGTCTTTCTTACTATCATCGCCTCAGAATTTCCCAAGAATTCAGACAACCTCTCAATCCTAGCACTGTATTTAATTCTTATGACTAGTGTGTCCACGATCTTTGTTCTTGTCTCTGTTTTGCAAATTCGTCTAGTAAACAGGGACGAGGAAAACATGGTGATTGGCACGTTTTACAAATTGCTCCTTCGACTTGTGACCGTTTTGAAATGTAACACATGTAATGGTAGGAAGAAAAGAATTGATGCCACTGGAGAGAGTACTGACGCAAGAAGTTCTGATATCCTCGAGCAGCCCGAAGCAGAAGCAGAAGTCACGTGGTCAGATGTGGTACACGCAATGGATTTTCTTTGTTTCTGGATCGGCTGCTTTGTCATTTTTGTCGTCACGTTGACGATTATGCTTCTTTTACTGAATAATCCTCAGAGGCTCTAACATTTTTTTTACAAAGGCCATGTAAGAATTTTGGTTTATGACGTTTTCAATTGTTTCTGTTTCGTATTGTTAGTGTTTGAGTACTTACATAATATTCAAGTACTTACAAGTCACTAAATGTCCAAACCGGATATTACTTTTAAGGACAAGAATTATATTATTTGAGTGCTAGTAGTTTAATATAAAATTAAACAAAATTTCTGATTATTGAATTCACGTGTTTTAATAATTTGTTTGACATGTTGCTGATGAACGTTGTGACTGATCAAGTTTTGTCGTATTAAATAGCAAAATATACAATAAAATAAAATACGATTTTGCTGTGTTGCTAAATTTCACAATCTTATAACTTATTTAAAATAGATATATAATGCTGAAATTTGATATCATAAATACTTTTGTGTCATATCTAAAACTCACAATTATTTTTGAAAAATAAATTGCATTCATTAAAAAACACGGTAGAGTACAATCTTAAGAAATGGTCGGTTTTAAAATATAGCATGTACTCTTTACCCATAACATTTGCATTTATGAAGATTTAATATGCGTTTACGATACATGGGTATGATCTCTCACCGCAATCATGTTTTTGTTTGTTTCACCTTTATTCATGTATTGATGTGCTATGAGTGTATATGAGTGAGATTTATGTATGTCATAAAATTAAAATGAATGAAAAATATTTATGAAACTTGGAAACTTATTTAAAATAGGTATACGTATTATGCTTTAATTAATATTTTGAAAACAAAAACAACAATAATTTGCTTTACGCAACTGGTTATAACAACATACAAACAGAAAAATAACAGTCAATAACCTCTTATATCACAATATAAAAATACAATTATGACTAGCTAAATAAACAAAAAGAAGATCATATTGTTCATTTCAAGTACTGAATTCAGTACAGCATGTATTTGATATTGTAACAAATGGGAACGGAGAATGAGAAGTATAAGTTATCTCAATTTGAACATAATGTTTTTACAAAATAAAGATATATTAGTAGAATATTTTTATCACAACTATTCATTAATTAATGTGTCAAGTTTAAAAATATTCGGATGAATGTAAAACCTGGGAAGAAGAGATTTACGTCTTATGTCATTAAAGTGCGAACATTCAAATAAGTAGTGAAATTAATCACCAATAGCTTGATACGGACATAAGGAACAGACCCTATTATTATAATCAATTGCCAAATGTCTGCCTTTTTCGATTGGTAATAGGTGATTAATTGTTCCATTGTTTTAGTATTATTTAACAAATGTTTGACATTTCTATATTTCAAATATGAAATTCTGAGTCAAAATGCGTCTTTTACTTGACAAGTTTCCAAAAACATAGTTTGTGTATTCTCGTTTTCAAATAAGAAAGTATTCAGTAAAATTTCTTAGTTTTCAATACATTTCTGCAATTAATATAATTCGCCGGAAGATGAACGAAGTTCTTGCCTAGAAAAAAAATCTAAAGCATATAGCTATATTGAAGCTTTATTAGAAAGATTATAAAATGTGTAAATTTCAGAAGGTTTTAGATAAATAACTTACTTTCTGTTCCCTCTTAGACTAAACTTCTTTTGAATCAATGTAGTTTTTCTTACTGAGTTTAACATATTTAGTATACAAAAGAAAAATAAGTTTGCGTGCCTAAAATTGAATGAAATACACGAAAGGAAGGTTTCTTTTACATTTACATCTACGTCAGTGACCTTATTATTATGTGTTATTATTATAATTCAGTTACTTCTTTCTTACTTTCAAGTGAGTGTTCCCTGTGTTATGTACAGACTTCAATATTAACAACATTACAATAACGTAACCATGGTATGTTTTACAGGTCAATATCTTAAATAGAATTCAGAAGAGAATCATTAACCTCTTTAATACGATCAATCGTAAATCATATAAACAATCTTTTATCTTTTTGCTTTTATAAAGCACAACTACATAAAGAGAAAGATGAAAACATTAAATGATAGTTTCGCTTCTACTTCAATAATGTAGATTGATATAGTTGTTTTGGTTTGGTTGCGTAGTGTGTGTTTTAAAACTGTATCCCCAAGGGTTGCATTTGTAATGCTTGAGCTTATTTATTGGATGATACTTAAGCTGTTTGATTATGTTATGCTTCATGAAAAGCAATTTATAAAAATGCTCATAAACGAAATCATACCATGTTAACTTTACGTCATTGGAAAAAGTCAATACCGAGTTCGGGTCATTGGGCAAATCAATAGGGAAAACTAATTAATTTTTACTCCAAATTAATTATATTTATTATTAACAATATATTTTCATTTTCGTAAATGCTTAATTTTGACACAGGCTCTGGGTTACATAAAACATAATGTAACTGTCTGTGGTTTAAGCCTGTAAACAGGATAAATTTTGTTTGGGAGTCCGTGTGGTATCGTTTAGGAAAATATTTTTATCCCGTCATCAGGATTAAACTAGGCAGTAAAACGTTGAACGTTTTATATAAATCATATCAAGTAATAAAAGCGTTTGCGCGCTACACATTTTTTTCTATAATCTTCTTAAATAAAACAAAACATATTTTACCTTCGAGATGACGGAATGTTAAATAAACAACAACAACAACAACAACAACAAACAAAGAGACAGTCCGATTGTGACCTTTTAAGCAGGTACGGGATGGCGTAGTATCCTGCCGTTGTATATTATGTTAGGCGTCCTTAAAAAATAAAGGGCGTAACACTAAGATTGCTTTATTTCAACTATTTCTTTGAAGAAAATGAAAATGCTCTAAAAATAGCTCAGATTTTGAGAGGGATGTTTCAATCTATTAAGCAATGTATATACTTCGCTATATCGTATATTGAGAATATCACATGGTATGGTTTTAAACAGAATGTACTCTAAGTCACGGCAGTGTAAACGCCCCCTTAAGTTACTTCTCAATAAAAAAAAATACAAATAATAATAAAATGTTGATCTTAAATCAATATACTTCATCCTCAGTTTAATACTCAGCGTCTGACATGCCACAACACGATTTTCATACAATAACACAACACGAGAAGGAATATGATTTGTTATGTAAGCTTGGTAAGAAATAGTTTATTCTTACTGTATCTTTTTAAAAGTGTTCAGGGATTTATAGCTTAAACATTGAGTAGACAGATCAACAAGAGAAACAACATCACATAATAACAGCAAAGTGTATTTCTGTGCATTTGTGTAAGATGCGTGAAATACTTCTATATTTTCTGCAGCTGTTTTCGAAATTTCCTTTCTTCACGATTATTACAAAAACGTATCAAAGTAAGCTACGTATGACAATATATTCTAAATAGTTCCTACTTTAAAATTCACAGGATAAATGCATCTTTCAATGTAAGGCAATAATTACTTTAAATGTCATTGATTAAAAAGCCTGATAATCAGTAAATAGATGGCAAAACAAAAATTGTTTGAAATGATGTACTAACCAATTTTACTAAATTTGATAAGAGATGACACATTACTGCACTTAGTTGACGACATGTTTCCCTAGTCGTTACTGTAAAATTTCGAAACCCTAAACATAAGAAATAAAAAGAATGACAAATGTAGATTTACGAGATTGAGTTGAACCTAAAATAAGTGTGTTAAAACATCATTATCATTCTCTAATATAGCACAATATAAATTGCTACGTATTTGTTTAATTGAATTTGTTTTTTAAATGGTACTATACACTCTTACTATCGTTAACACATCGTAAAACGTGGCTGAGGAATTCAACAAAAGTTAAAATTACAGTAGTTAACATCGGCAAAAGTGTTCATGGGGCGATGATTATTGAACCTTGTGACACGTCTTGTCAAAATTGTATGTATTTATAGTGAGAACATGGGGCGGACCTTAAAACATGTTTATTTTGAGATCAGATCTACAATTTCTACAGACATTTATAAACTAGGCTGCGTAACTTAAGGTTGGTTGTACAGTATTGATATAAGGATAAAAGGAAACAACCTTAGCAAAATGGTGAAGTTGAAAGATGTATTAATATCCAGCATCTCAACACTTTAATATGTACATGTTACTTTTTATATATTTCTTGTGTTGTTTTCTACAGCTTTGTTTTTCCCTGCAATAAAATTATAGTCTACACAATGCAGAATGCCGATGCTCCTAGGATCATAATGACTCACATGAAGAAAGCAGTTTTCAAATAATGTAGCAGACTTTAAATTAAGTGAAGTAGCATGAACAAATATGGTTACGATAGTAGGCAGGAAGAAAACGAGAAAATAAACCCACAAAAACAGTTTGAAGTACATAAAGTTTAAAATAGCCTATAACCGCTGTGATATAAGTGATATCATTGGCTGAAAATATAGCCTTGTGGTTCGAATAAAACTGAGCTGAATATTTTCTCTATGGCTTTTATATCTGTCAAAATGCTTTATAAAACACTCACTCATTGTTTTCTTGGATGGCAATACTTCAAATTACAAAAAAAGTTACGATTACCCAATGAGAATCGTCTTTACAACAAATGCATTTTCATATTAGAGTTTTCATATATGACTAAGGAAAACTCAATTACGCCAATACCTATACGGATCGTGATACAATCGTTTTAAAAGTACAACTGAATAATTTATATTTTAAATTACTTTGTAAGTAAAATGCTTTTAATTTAATCAAGATAATGCATATTAAGTACCTGTGGGCAGTTAAGATGATAAAGGTTCAACATAAAAAACATGTTTGTAAGTTTTCTAAGTCGTCCTCTTGGGCTACATTACCACTTAAGTTGTACATGTATTAGTCATTTAATCTATTTTCGTTCATAAAGCAGACGATGCATAAAAGCAATACCTCAGTTATGTAAGCATATCTTGTCAAACTTTCGAAAAGTTTACATTTTGTAAAAAAAAAGCAAATACAAAAAACCTTAAAATGGCAACAACAACAACAACAAACAAACAGCAACGGCAACAAAAAACAACAGAAATCACATGTTTTTATCATGTTACCTGTTGCATATTAATATCTTTATGCATTATTTCATATGGAAAATTAGCAGATAACTATTACACTCTTTAATTTAAGGAATGTCATTTTTTCTGCCTGGTACAGAGGCATTTATAACAAAATCTTAAATGGCAGCAATTCTCAACAGTAAGTACAGGGTCGAAAATATGTTAAACAAGTGGATATATTCCTTTTTAAATACTACACTCACTTCATGAAAATGTTGTAAACATAAGTTAGAGGTACAATGGTTTAACAATATCAACCGGTTCAAATTTTAGAAAAGGTAATTAAAAATAAATGATTTAAGGGCCCATTATAATATGTGTATACTTATTCCATGCGTTTAGTGTTTATCAATTTGAAATTAAATTCACAGGGGCTTAAAAACGTGTTTTCGTGTTATGCTATTTGCTGTTCACTCTACATTCGTTTTTAAAATATATCGATTTTTAAATCTATTAAACCTTTTTTTAAATAAATATATTGAAATTCAAATGCCGCAAAATGATTCCAAAACTCGTTGAATACAATCTGTTTCAAGGGTTTAGCGATTCATAAGTATGACAAGGTTGAACATTGCTAACGTTTTGCAATAACTACAATTGATGATAATCAAAGGAAACATGTTTGTTCAAAGTATGATTAAGTTGTTAAAACACGTTTTGTCCTGTTGGTTATATCTATGACTTATCTTCTTTTTGAAACTCTTAAGTGCTCTTTTGTTCATCGTATCTTTTAGTTTAAGTGTTTTCTTCTACTTCAAATAATGTAATCATAGCACTATCTCTTTATATCAAAGTTAAATCTTCACATTTATAGAAAAAGAAGAAACGAACGACAATTGTTACTGTGCGGTCAAAGGTTTCAGTCCATAGTTCAGAAAACTATGTGCTTGTAAAATAATGTAAAACAAAAAAGTGGTAGGATATCAAAGTTAAGAATTTAGTTCTATAGTGACTCTATTTATACGAAATACAGATACGTATAAATATAAGTAACCTTTCTTTAGCAATACGATTTGCAATGAGTGTATACCCAGGACAATGAATCTACAATTAATTATACTATCAGCTTTAGTATTGTGGACTTCAAAACATTCAGGAGGATCAAAAGGTAAGGCATATTAGAATACATTGATGCTGAAGTTGCACTAGAGCCGGACGATATATGCAGAGTGAGTGAAAACGTTTGCTCACATTTTATCACAGTAGAACAGAGGTTCCTTTTTTCAACTTGTTCGTAAGTTGAAGTCTCATTATGATTGATATTCGTTCCTTTATATGTCATCTTTTTTATTTACGTTTTCTAATTCAAGCCGTTAAACTTCTTTATTAATAATTTACATTTGTATTTATTATTTTAATATTATTTTTACATAGTAAAATGGAAAAGGATTAATAACTCATTTAACGTGCTCGGAAATAGTGCACCAAATATCTCAAGGTCAATATTTCCTTCAATATAGTAAAATTAAGTGATTTTTTAATCAACAAATTGATATAAAATAAGTGAGGGATTTTGTATAAGACCAAAATGTGTTATTTGATAAAAGTGTTTTCATATATCAGTTTCAAATTAAAATCATTTTATTTTTCTAATTACACGATTTTCACTAATATCATTTGGTTTACCTTGTAAAAAGTAATATTGATCACCAGTTGTTTCCGGATATATAATACTTTAGTGTGTGTTGAAAAAAGTACAACAGTTGTCTGATGCAATGAATCGTAAAATGTGTTAAAGTATTGTCCATTTATGTCATTTTACAGTACGTTTTTTCTAAAAGACAGGTACAATTCACGAACAATTAATGAACATTCGTATTGTCATTATTGCGTTTTCTTCTGTGTTTGTACTGACATAGATTAAATTGAAAAATAGATTGAAGTATTTTTGTTACATGAGTTTACTCTCATTATAGTTTGTTGTTTGTTTGTTCTGGGTTTTACGATTTTAACACATTCTTTAGTCATATTTCGGCAGTCAAACCACCATACCGGTTTTTCTGGATAACTTCCCAGGAAATACCCAAATTTGCTGCAAATGCCCGAACACTTATCCACATGATTTCTGAATCAGAAAAATTACGCTTCGCCCAACCAGCAACCCCCAGATTGCTAATCCGATCCTCTTATTATTGAGCGGATACGTTTTTTAGCAGAACATAATAGAGTCTATTACGTTAATAATACATAAATTTGAAAATATAGAAATCCCCAGCTTTATTATCTTTTATACACAGTCCTTATATAATGTTTATTACTTATTCAGTAGTTGCTGGAGATGCCCTTTCATGTCAAGGATTTATAACTGATAGCGAAACGCGGGATCTCATCAACACAGCACGTGCGAGGACAGAATCATGTCCTTGTATAGAACAGATCATTGCAATTGACGACACATTTGAAAAGAAGAATAATTGTTACAAACAGTGGTTCTTTTCTGATGATGCTAAACAAGTTTGTTGCTACAGGTTATGTTCTTTAATATATTGTTTAAAAATAATTGTTTGCGTATATTAATGCTATGATTTGCTCGTAGGGAAACAATATCTGTATAAATTGAGTATCTGTTGATTCAGACCTATGTTATGTCTTGTTGGTACGTATCATCACATTCAATACATGTTGAAAAAGAATAAAAATAAAGTTACATTCCGGACCTAGGTTAAGGATAAGTTTTTATATTTCAACAGAGTCTTTCAAATAGAATGGTTTGGAAGCGTGCTATGTAAACTCTTCTCTTACAATTAAACATGTCTCGGTATAACTAAGTATAGTTCGCTTTACGCAAATTATGTAAGTGTTCGAGGAAAGGGCGAACATTAAAAACAAGAGCAAATATGAAAATTCTAACGACATGATGTTCTTAAAAAATCTTCAAACTTGTGAATAAAGGATAAAAGTTTTAGAAAATAATGTTCAGAATATTTGCCGATAAACTGCGCCATTTTGTAAATTCTCCAAATTAAATATCAAATATTTGTTAATATAATCGTGAAATATTATAAACATTTTACATGATAATATAACATTTTTTTCTCTGTAAAATCAATTTCTACTTAAGCATTGAATAATGCATAAATAAAAAAAACTTTTGAAACTCAGTTCTATTTTCAAATATGAGCAGTAGATTTTTACCTTGATACCGGAAACGAAAAACTCCTAATTTCATTACAAATTTATAAAATTGTTACTTTAAAGTAAACACTGATAATGTAATGTAGCCAGGATTAGTTTTCAGTATTTTGATCGATTTAACAAAACATTATCTTATAATTTGATCTTTGAATGGTGATGTACTTTGCCAGATCACGGTCGTATCCTAATTATGTGACTCAACCGAGAAATCTTTTTTCGTAAAATTCACTCCAGACCGTTCCTGTTCTCAGTTATAACTGGTTAGAGACTGGTAAGAAACTATAGGTCAAATATGTTTGCAGCGAAAATGGCCAACTACTTGTAGATGGTCCAGGGGCAGGATATTTTCTCCTCAAGACAAGAGAGGATTACATTGAACAAGCCCATGACACTTGTTGTGCGAACGGATCAGATGCATTAAGGGAATCTTGTGAGTCATTCTACCAAATGAATTCACCTGATAATTGTAGCTCTTACGTTCCGCCAGTTGTTTGTAAGTATTTTTGTTTTGTTTAAAGATAAAGATTCAGTGAATAGTAGAATTATTAGTATTTAAAAAACAAAGAACCAATATTCAAGCAAACAGTTTATTACAAAACTCTCTCTGTTAATTTGTTTGCACTTAATATATACTTTTCATAAAACTCTTTTGATTTACAAGTCCATTGCTATATGAACAATTTATTTTAACAATGAAAAAGGGACAAGAGGTTCGAGGATAGAAGGTGTGTCCATCGTTCTAATATTCTTGAAACGAAAGGAAAGAGTACTTTATTTTGAGTTGATATTGATAATTTGTTATGTCCCGTGTTAGTACAAAATAATATTAATATGATGTGCAATTTTAGTATGTGTTATTTTTACTTATCGTGTGATGTTCAGCAATTTCATCAGGAGATCCCGTCATACAAACAATAGATGGAGGAAAATATGATTTTAATGGCCATGGTGAATATGTATTTCTGACAGATGGGAAGTAAGTAGTTTAACCTATTTAGAGATAATTAGTAAAAGTTAAAACAAAAATTATTTAAATAAACGTTTTGAACATGGTAAGTTATGTTAAAATTTGGACAAACTTTGGTATTTGAGAAGCGTGTATATATAAGAAAAAAATCTATGATTGTAAAACATACAAATCGTATTTTAATTTAGAAATGTCCACGTTTAACTATAATTAGAGTTGTTAAATCTTATGACTACTAACATGTCTTCATCTAAACGTCATTTGAATAATCAGAAGTTATTGTAGAGATATAAATACTTCTAGTCTTAGATTTACTATCATTTACCTTTACTCTGTATTTATTTTTTTGATTCTACAATATTTAGTTTATAGCGAATATTTCATTGAAACAATGTTTGTCCTGCATAAATAGATCAATATTTCATTACTTTATTGCAAATGTGATTTCACAGGCGTTGTTTTTGACTGATTGATAATGTGTAGATTAGAATTTTATGAAATAACATTTTATATGCTATGTTCTGATGACAATTAAATTTTAGCTGAAATCAAACAAACATATTTTCTTTGAAAAATAAAAGATAGAAGCAAAGAAAATTCATGTGATCGGCATCAAATGAATAAAAAAATATAGTATTTTGATCAGTATCATCTTAATTTGTAGCAAGTATATTTTTGAAATCTTCGGGTAATTTTCTTTTAACACTGATGCTTGATAAATATGAAAATCAAACATTTCTATCTTGAATATACTTTTAAAACTATAATATAATCATCTGACTTTTGTCCTCGTTTGAGCGAAAGAACAAAACAATAAACAACAACAACATGCAAAATATGAAACACAAATCAACAATGAAAGGTATCATTCAAGGAACGCATACCCAACACGGGACCAGTAACACAGGGCCACCAGCAAAGTGCCAATCTTTTGCAGCAAGACAAAGGATTGCTATGTTTATTAAAGACAATTTTAAAAAAGGTTATGGCATTGTGAGCGACAAAGTATATTTGTTTTTCAATCTTCATTTTAGAAATTTTGAAATTCAAGCTAGAACAGAATATGTTGTGATGGGAAACGTTGATTCGACATATTTTTCTGCCTTTGCCTTACTAGTAAGTATAACCCTTACTTACCAGTGATGCTTTTTACAACTTATCGCTTAAATCACGACACAGAAGTGTAATAGACCCATTTCATAACAATTGTATTACACTGATGACGTCATTTGCATTATATGCAAAAGTAGCGTTAAAGATCGCTAATATTAGCGTCACATTAAAAGTGCGCCAACGGAAAATGACTATTTTTAATAGTTAATCGTTCATACTTAGATATATGATAAATATAATATTATATTCGAGTAGATTCAATACTACATTTATTGAAGTCGTGGAAGAAAGCAATCGTATGCTCACCAGAGAGTCTTGCATTATATGATTCCATTCAATTCGTTCTACAAATTCACTGTTTAATCATTCAATATCATCTATTTACGATATTATTTCAAGGAAAAAAAATCCTGACAAGTCTTTTAAAATTGCTGAACACTGATGTATCTGCACCTGCACATTTTATGTGTACAAATAAATGCACGCTTTAAATGAATTCAGTTTGCAATGCTGCGTTCTTTTTGGTTTGATAAGCTTACTGCATTTACAAAAAATTAAAGTGGGATGATAAATGTATAAAAAATTATACAGTATTTGTTAAAACCTTCACCTTTTAAATCATAACACACTGATCAATCCCCTCATTTTGAGTCGTCCATTGTTTAATATAGAATTAACGTGTTAATGTGTCTATGTTGCAAACCAGTTTTGTCATATTCGAAATTTATTTTTATTATTTTTTATTGACATTAAACACGTATTTTTCAGTCGGATGTGCATATCTATAAAAGTACTTTTACATTGTTATGTTTGTTAAACTTGCGATACTAAATGTTGACAGAAATATTAACAATATCTTTCATTCGTTTATTTTTGTACATGTATATTCCAGGATAAAACGTCAGACGAGCAAATAGAGCTCCATTATGATCGGGAAGCAGATGATATCAGATATTTTCGGAATGGTATATATAACAGCAAATGTAAAGCGTCATCACTGTTAGGACATGGAAGACCTTATCCTTGCGAACTTCCTCTAAGACCTAATTGTTTTGTGTTAGCTGGTGGTGGTAAAATAATTATACAAAACTGTGGCTTCAAATCTTATATCAAACAGGTATTTGTATGAAATTACTGTTTCAATTTTTTTTTTCAAAACATTTTTGTTATTTGTAAACACTTGCATTAAAATAAACGTCGAATGTTTTGATAGATTACAAGATATGCATATTGACAGCTTAATGTGAGTATAACTAAGAAACACAATATGTATCACTATGTATTATAAATAATGTAATAATTTTGTTGAATTTCTTAAATTAAATTGCAATGCCGTGATATGTGTGATTGAATAACAAATTAGTTGTCGGATTGTTAAAATGACCGCCTGCTAGTAAAGCGATCTTAAGGTTGACCCTTTTTTTGGAGCATGCCTCCTTAAGTGACACATATGCTAGCTAGTTCCAATAAATGAATTGTTGTGTTATTTGTTCCACAATTGGTTACCTAAATACATTTTCAATATTACTTATCAAACTTACACGTTCTTGTATTGAATTGAAATTTAAAAGAAAATTTTTTTTAATCGTGCGTTCCATTTTTTCTGTATTTCAACAATAGCTTGTATTTGGGACTGACAATTTCCTGAGTGTACAAATTATCAAAGACTCTAGGGCAAATATAACAAACATCACTGGTCTAGCAGGACATCGGGAGGACGGTTTCTACATTATGAGAAACAACACAAATGTTTCTGAAAATGCTTCTGCATTATCATTCTTTCAATTTGGCGAATCATGTATGTTGTTTCCGATTATTCTGATTTATAAAGATTCTGGCGAGCGTTTCACTATCATTCCGTAAGTTTTGCGTATCTTGTTACGTACATTTGGACTTACGCAAAACGTAAATATACGTTAGTTGCAGTTCACTAAACAGAACGTGCAATTAACGCCAGTAATAAGGGAGCGTAATTTTACGTTTAAGCTTACGCAAATGCGTGGCTAAGAAAGTTTAGAGAAACGCAAATAAATACTTTAAGTTCTGCTTACGAAAGAAGTTACGTTCAAACTCGAGTTACAATAACGTTAGTACGTTAGTGAAACGCACCCTTGATGTATATTATATATTTATCTAAAAATGTCATAAACACTTTACAACAGAGCAGTTATATTAATATCTATATTTTAAGTAAATAATAATCAACTGAATGTTTGTTGTTAATGAGCATGTTTGTATGTTTATATTTCACTATAAAGACACCAATTGTATTCTCGGGCGGATATTGTGACTTCATTTAGTTTACTCGTTGACTTTACAGGAGGTGATAAATTGGAAACATGTAAATTTTTTTCTTTTCTTTTTAAATTTTTATCATAAAAGTTAACATCATTTAAGTTTATTTATGTGATTAGTATGTGTCCATAGTTATACTACGTGTCAGAATGATGATCAATTATCATGAAAATCACCAGGTATTGTGATGTGAGAAGATAATCAATTGTCGACATTCGTATTTTATAACATACTATAAATCGTAGTTATACAATGAACATTGATCTTACGTTTTCTGTTATGGGTATTGTGAATAAGAGGTTTTCAATAATTCTACATTTGAATGTGATTTGACGTACAGAAAGGAATTAACAAAAGTTCAGTTTGATGAAACCACATACTTTTCATGTTTCATTTTGTTTATTTATTGCTAGGGTCATTACAGAATGAGTCGGAGAGTGTTTTCATGTATAATGAGACTGGTGAAAATTTTACAATTTACAACACATATCATACACGTCCAGAGTTCCTTGAAGACAAACTTGGCAACCTGACAGCATTGTTCGAAAGCTTTCCACCAGATAATATTACACTTTTCAACAAAACTTGTAGAAATTATTGGAATAAGGAACACAATAAACAGTGCCTTCTTACTATTGCAAGGACAGGGGATTATAGCCTTGGATTAGATGTAATGCTTAAGGCAAATGCAACACATTACAAATGGGAAATTCTCCGTAATATTTTTTTTTTCAAATAATACAACTCCAATTAACACAGAAAGTCTGAATTTACAAACGCAATGATAACTTTTATTGATGATCATATATTTTAACTTTATAATTTGTTTCTTATTTCTGAAGTGTGAGACCCAGAATTTTCATGCACATCTTTCAGTCCATTTATAGTTTATCGAAATCGTGAATA
The DNA here is from genome assembly GCF_026571515.1 of Ruditapes philippinarum. Lineage (NCBI taxonomy): Eukaryota > Metazoa > Mollusca > Bivalvia > Venerida > Veneridae > Ruditapes > Ruditapes philippinarum. The sequence continues at coordinate 165,583 of NW_026861313.1, forward strand.
GGCAACCAAAACCCATCTATATTTTACGACAGAAGAGAAAAACGTAAGATTTTTTAAAGTTAGAGAATCTATGATGTACAGTCGGGTAACTCTTTTTATGATTACTGTTGTTTATACATTTTTGTATAAATAATGTAATAGATTTTGTTTCGACTTTCATGACACCGTTTTGGTTGGCTACAACGCGCCTATATTGAGTAATTTATTATTCTTTTTTTTATCAAAAAGGTGAAATAGTGATCAACATTACAAATGAATTATCTGTTTCGACTTTGTAGTCATGTACAACAACAAATACATAACTCATAAGAGGATATTAAATGAATGTAGATTTAACACTAAATATATTAAACGAGTTAAATAAAATCATATTGTGCGTACCTCACGTGAGTATAATATTGTTGTATGCAATAATTCAATAAATCAAGTATTGAATCTACACGGATATAATGTTGTATTTATCACATACCTAAAATGAAAACGGTTTATAGCTTAGCGTCATTTTTCATGGAGGTGTATGAAGTGTAAAACTAATATTAGCGTGCTTTTACGCTATTATTGTATACAACGTAAATGACCTCATGTCAAAGTGTTATTACAATATTGTACTATCGGTTTTATTAAATGCGTTTGTTACACACTACGGCTGCGGCTTATGTGATAAATATAAAGTATCTCGGAGTTGTTCCGACATTTTTCTGCGGGTTGATTGAAGTACATCGCAAAAAACTCAATTGCTACTATCGAGCTTTACATTACACTCTGAAATATTCTGTATTAAAATGTAGAGTCAGTCAGTTCAGAATCCTGGATAGTTAGTATCTTTAATTCTTAATAAATTTTTAATATTGAATACATTTGTCTTACAACTGTATGGTGTAATAAATTCATATTTTTTATATTATTTACCTATGCATAATGCTTTACTGTGTAGCTTATTTGAAAGACGTCCATTGATATATTTATATAACTATCCTGTATTTCGTTTTATTTACTTCAGATAATAAAGCTCCAATTGTATCACCAAACTTTCCAGACATAATCACTGTCAATATTCACTCAACATGGACCATTAATCTTACTGATTATGTTACCGATGATAATACACCCCCTGAAAATCTCGTGTTCGAAAGTACCACAAATTTATCAAGGAATGAATATACAATAAGTAATTAATATTTTTATTCAGAATAAACTTTATTCATTAAAATAAAAATAGATTTAAATCAGAGTGATTTTTGGTTGCTTTTTACAAAACTAATAAAAACAGCAAAAACACCCCAAACAAAAAATTATTAACCAAAACAATTATTGTGTTTTACTTCACAATTTTGACGGGAATAATATTAAAATGTGTCAAATATACATAAAGGCTAAGTGCACCACTACCTTAGTAGCTTTAAACAAAACATCTGACAACTACTTCATGGCTTTAAATTTTTGGTGATCAGTTTTCAGTGGTTTAGAGAGTTGTTACATGCGCTTGCCAGCAGGAGGTCGCTTGTACGAATCCGAGCCACGATGTTTTTAGAGAAGAGAAAATATTGATTTACCTGCTTTTTATACTATATCACTATTGTATACTTGGTATTTCAGACAATGGAATTTTTACATGGAACGTTGGCACTGGTTTACGAGACTTATACACAGGCATAAAATTCACCGTATACGACACATTAAATGCTAGTTGTGTTTTCAGTTTTTCAATCAACTACTGTGGATGTAGTGAAGTTTCGTTTTGTTCATTTAATGGTACTACTGACTATCCTTCAGGTAATCATGCTCAGTTGTTTGCTTCTTTACTTTGTTTATACTTTTCATTTCCCAAAAAACTAAAATAAATGAATAAAAAATGAATAAAAATAAAAAAAGAGAGAATTGGAAATAGTACCATTTACTTGAAGTTCGAAGTAAAACGTTATTGCTACATGAATTAAACTATTAAATTCCTAACAATTTTATCCAGATATTGCATACACTAGCTACACGAATAAAACTATTAGTCGACGTTTTATTCAGATACTGTGGTTAAAGCATCATGTATTTGTCCAGCCTACACTAGCGGATTGTATTGCGAAGATATCATAGATCTTTGTCCTAACTTTAACTGCTACAATGATATTTGTAATGTGATTGTTTACAAATCAAATCCTTCGTGGCCATGCGGTCCTTGTCCGAAGGGAAGGGAACATTGGATGCCTGGATATAATCAGATATGCACAGGTATTTTCATAATACATATTCAAAATTATTTGAAACAACATGCGCATTGTTTAGAGACTGCTTTATTTATGCCCATATGATATTGATTATGAAGTTGTTACAAATACCAATTGCTTAATATGTAAATGAAATATGTAGACATACTTGTGTCAGGATAACATTTCAAATGCTCACAAATATATTACTTACTAACATGAACAAGATTGGAAATGAAAGATCTATTGTTTTAAATGCTTCAGGTTATTACTTATTTCGTTTCATTAAAAGATATATATTTGTGAGTGCCTTGCCGTACCATAAAACATTCATCTCGTATGTTTCTGAATAATCTTTTAAATTTAAATGATGTTTTAAACGTTAGCTTTATTCAATAATTCAGAAAGAAAATAAACACAAAGTTATCTAAGAATTATCAAATCTAATATATTCTATTAACAAATTCTATTATACTTCCCACAAATTACGAAACTAATTCTTATAGATATTGACGAATGCAGTGTTGATTATGCTGGAGCTGACAAGTGTGAGCAGAATTGTACAAATAATGACGGATCGTTTAAATGTAGCTGTTTCAATGGATATGAATTAAATCGAAATGGCTATTCATGTGATGGTAATATGTGTGATATGTTATCAATGTATTTTGTAACTTTAACTTTAAATCATATCGAACATTATCAGATTTTTGTATACAGATTCAGGTTAAATCAATTCCTTCATAACTGAAATAGTAGCCAGGTAGCTTCATATAAGGAAAGGAAAACAGCTTGAAATTGATTAATTGTTGTGTCTATTAAATAACGCGATAATTTTAACTCCCTTCGGTTGTTGTCAATTTTTGCCAATTACTACTTCAAAATTAGTATATAATGTAAATTTAGATAATCGCTATGACTTTTGTTATCATGCAAAAATGCAAGGGTAATTATAAGCTGTCAATACAGTAATTTCACTATATTTTAGATATTGATGAATGCAGTAGGGGAATTCGAGTGTGTGGAAGTACAGAAATCTGTGTGAATACTTTGGGAAATTCGTCATGCTTATGCGCTCCGGGATTCCAAAGACTTAGTGATAAAACTGGCACCTGTGTAAAAATTGGTACATTTTTTTATTATTTCTAAGCTATCAATATGGCCATCAAAACATACATTGTTCTTTTAGATCAGTCGTAAGAATACAAACAGACCCCACAAAAAAATTGAAAGAATAGACATGAAACAGTCAGAATGATTTATAGTTTTTATATTATATTGTGTCCACTTTTGTTTGTTTTATAGTGGTAGGTAACCAACCATGCATTTTATGATTACTGTTGAATGGATATTATCTTAAAATGTCAATATGAATCTGAAAAAAAAACTGTAATGAAAAGTCAAGACGGATATATATATTCAATCTTTGCTTCTGTATATTTTGTTTTTAAATATACATGGATGTTTTTATCATGTATATGCATTGATGAGGTGTAAATAAAGATACTATTACTTTTAATGAAATTGGTGAATATACATTTTGTATATAGATAACGATTTTTTTCTACTAAAGAGAAGTAGGGACATTGTTTCTGCATTCGCATTCATTTTAACAAACTCACGATTTAAATTTTACGAATTCTGATTTCATTACATGAAGCTTGTATCTTGAATTCCTTCATGAAGTGTAAACCTTAAATCATTCAGAAAATTGAAATTATTAAAACATAAATGTGTGTGTTTGAATTAATAGATTCTGTATACCAACCATGCATGATTAAAGTTGAAATCATAAAATCGTAACTTGGAAATCATTGAAAGTACATTCGGTACGTCGAAGTTACTTCATAAAATGTCGTTACAGGATCTGTTGAGGACGCTGTTCAAGTTAAATGTTCCGATTCACAATGGGATGTTGAAGTCGACATGAACATACTGCAAGCGCAGTATCCAGCCATTAAACCCGTTGACATTTTCCTGGGAAAAGCTAAATGTCTTGGAAAGCTGGAAGGGTCTCTTCTGAAGTTCCGGTATGACCTAAATAGCTGTAAAACTGCAGATATGGTAAAAAAAATCACTTCATGGTGAACTTTATCTTGAATAACATGTATACAATGTATCTGTTTATATTTCAACTGAACACACTTACATTTACTTTATACATTTATTATTTTACATTATTCAAACATGCAATGCTTTATCTGTCGGAAGAGATAAAGAACAACTAAAAGAATAATCGAATTTTTATTATCTCTTTTGAAAAGCGATTCAGCAAACGTATATCTGTTATTTGACAAACATTTATTAGAATCATAACACTGAATAAAATGTGAATTAGCTGCCATACGTAACATAGGAAGTCATTATTTTGTGCATTTGCAGCGCACCTTATCTGAAATTAACATACATATCTTCATATATTTCGGAACTTAGATATAAATGTTATAAGAATACATACAAATATTTATATGATTACAGATAAGCTAATTTTGTATTATACCAGTCCAAATGTGAATGATTTCACGATCAAGATCATCATTGTAAAATTGAAATAAAGTATTGAAATAATGATTTTATATTTAATTGTTATTTAATTGCTATTTTCAAAAAGATGATAAATAGCGGTTAAACAAACATTGTCAGCTATCTATTCCAACTAGTCTTGTCAAATTTCCTCTAGTATTGAACATAACTATGTTTTACCAGAAAGATACGTATATAAATATGCTACTGTATATATGTAGACTCGATGTGCAATCAGTATTTTACTTTACTTTCAGACTTCAAGTATAACGCATATTTACAGCAACAAATTACTTTACGTGATGTTTGATCCTGTGATACCATTCCTCATTAGACGTCATATTTGGACGTTCATTGTGGAATGTGACGTAATTAGAGGTGGAACAGGGACGTCACATTTACATCACGGCATCGAGACGCACCATTCAACTTATGTGAAGCATTACAATGTCACCGTGCAGCTCTATAGTGACAGGGGTTTTCATAATCCCATTATTCCAGAGGCCAGTAACATACATGTTGGGGATGACGTGTATGTGAAGGTTTCTACAAATATTCCCGATTGGAATACAAAGATGCGACTTCATACGTGCTTCACAAAACCAAACGCCAATGCAAAAAACGATAAAGATATCATATTAATAAGCAATGGGTAAATGCTATATTTGATGTCTTTCTTTTAAAGTATTTAAAGCGAAATGCCTCTAGATTATTAAAAAAATCCTTGCATTTATAGCCAAAATAAACTCAAGTTTGTTATGTAAACAAATATATATAAAAATGCTTCACAATTGTTTTGTAAATATAACATTAACATGCTTAAAAGCACACATAGTAGATAAGTTACGTTTAAACCCCTACGTACTATTTGTAATCACAGTATGTGTACTAAGGGTCATTAAACTACTGCTAGTTTAATTTTTGAGAAAGAACCAATAAAACATTATCTGTAGTAGGTGATAACGATTCCAATTTACAGTGTTTGTATTCATTAGGCAAGCATTTCCTAGATTTTAAGTCATTTCTGCAGTTAAAGTTTATCATACCAAGATATATATCATTGAAAATATATATGATTTTCGAGAGCAAAATATCTAACATCAACGTGCAACTTTGAAATATTTTAATGCAAACTCTGAAGTTATGAGAATTGAGTACCGCTCAAGCCGGTGCTAGGGGGCGTGAGGGATGTTACACATTTTCATTATCCCTCATGTACAGACTCAATCAAACCGAGTCTGCAATTCTCTTGTAATTTTGTTGTGATTAATGCTTCCGAGGGATCACTTTGTTTCCAGATTCTGATAACATTTACTATTCTTATAACCAATTTCCCACCATTTACTAACAGAGTAAGAAACATATGTTGCATACATGAACTGGCCATTCTGCTTCATCAATAATAGGTGTCTATTTTTTTCAAGTTTCCACGAGAATAACAGAAAATCAAAGGCGTTCTTAGCAGATTATTGTATTCATTTTTTAAATGTTTTTATTTTATCGTTACAGTTGCGAGGTCGACAGTAGTACACACATTATTTCTCAGTCAACGCATGAAACAAGTTTTGTCTTCACGGACTTTGAGTATCTAACAAATGACGAAGGCTTAGACATAATCTGTAACGCAACATTCTGTGACGCAAGGGATTACTCACCCGAATGTTCTCAGTCATGCTCTCGTGGTCCTGCCATTATCGGATGAACAGTTTAATCATAATGCATATTATGTTGTTGATTTTGTTGTTGTACTATAATTTCGTTTAAAGTGACTCCACTGAGGGGTTTTGGCTTAACAGTACTTGAAATATTTTTTCTAGATAAATATTCAGTTTGATGTAGTTCTATAACAATAACCTGTCTAAAATAACATCTCATTCGGTCATTCCATTTTTCCAGAATAATAATGTTAGTTGTAAAATATATCCAATATATGATACGAGTCGCAACGCTTTTCACTCAAATCGGTCTAAGAATGGCAAAATAGTAACATAATTTTCAATTAAATTTTGTTGTATACAATTTTATTACATTTTGCATTATCTTTCTGTTGTAAGTAGCCCTGGTGATCTGTGTTAGCAATTCAGATTTTATGTTTTTAGGTCTTTGGTCCCCAGTGGAGTTCCTTTATACATTTGATCATAATTCATATTAATTATATATTTAATCATAATCCATATTAGCTTTGTTAAGGCTTTGGTGGTTCTTTTATTATCTAATTAATATTTTAAATAAAACCCATATAAGCTTTGTCGATGAGTTTGCGATCCTTTATATATTAATTATCACCCATATAAGCTTTGTTTATGCTTTCGTGGTTCAAATATTATCTAATAAATATACTAATTATAATCCATATAAGTATTTGCATAATTTCGTGGTCCAGCACATCTGATGAATATATATATATAAATAAGATCCATATAAACTTTTTTATTGCTATCATGGTCTTACTATTTTATTAATTATAAACCATATAAGCTTAGTTTATGTGTTCATAGTCCAAACAATTATCTGATAAATATATCAATTATAATCCATATAAGTTTTGTTTATGCTTTCGTGGTCCAACAATTATTTTATTTCTATATTAATTATAATCCATATAAGCTTAATTTATGCTTTCGTGGCCCAACAATTATCCAATAAAATTTTTAATCATAATCGATATAAGCTTTGTTTTTGCGTTCTTTGTCCATTTATTATCTGATTATTATATTAATTACAATCCATACTAGCCTTGTTTATGCTTTCGTGGTCGAGCAATTATCAAATAAATGATTTATTCTTAATCTATGTAAGCTTTCGTGATCCAACAGTTATGTTATAAATATTTTATTCATAATTAATATTAGTTTCGTCGAGGCATTCATCATCGCGGCGAGAAAAAGTGCATAAAATATCTTGAAATCATTGGTTGGAATCGAAGGACTTTGTCTTAGAAATGGTAAAATTTAGTCATCGAAATAACACAACTCATGTAGACTTATGAAACCAGATATCGGGAAATGTCTCACTTCCTTTTCACTTCAACACATCGACAAAAATCAAAACAATTAATCAATGTTAGATACAAATAGAGTCTACTTAGTTTCATTATAATATTTAAAGGTATATAACATATAGGATTATCTCGATTGTTATATGTTTTGTTTTGTTTTGATTTATTTTATTTTCCGGAACTTTAAAACAAAGTTAAATTAAAAAAACAACAACTTTACAAACATATCTCAGATCGTCATAATTGTCAGAATAAACAACGGTTACATAAGAAAAACAAAAAGAATAATACGTTAAGTAAAAGGCAATCTAAGGCATGATAATTGTTGTTTATAGAATGTTTCAATATGTTTTCATTTATCAAAAAAGAATCGTTTCTACGTTGATTGTGAAAAATAAGAAAAAAATGAGTGCAATATTTTGATGATTATAAGTTAGTCTATTGCACAGAGAAAGCATTAAACAGTATGAATAAAAAATCTGAATATGTTTTTTTTATAACTGTTCATCTACGAGGGTTGTTCGGAAAGTTTTGAGACTGGGTCAATATTTAGCGTTGGAAAAGATAAAATCAAACAAGAGTTTACTATGTTTTACTTTAATACCTCATCTATTATAGTGTAAAATTTCATAACAATAGCTTCATGTATACAAAAGCTACAAAGCGTTAGGCACAGACACTACCGGTGACCTGGCGCACGCAACGACGTTATCCGACGTTATATTTCCAGAGTTTAACGTCACCGTAGAAAAGTCAACTGCTGCTCCTTTTCAAAGTATCTTCCTTCACAACGTACACATTTCTCATGCCTCGTAACATATTTGGCGAATACATTTCTATACCAATCAGATTTAAATGTTGCAATAATGCTCATAACTCTAGAGCGCAGTTCAACTAGGTCCTCAAACCGGATTCCTCGTAGTTCGGATTTGATGGCCGGAAAAACGGAAAAGTCGATTGTGGCCAGGTCGGGTGAGTAGGGTGGGTGAGCGATGCGGTTAAACCCGAGAACATCAAGTTCCAGAGAAGTGGCAGATGCTGTATGCGCAGGCGCATTGTCTTGATGTAGGTAGATGTTCTCCAGATTCGCAAGCATTTCCGGCCGCTTCTTACGGATAGCGTTGATCAGTTCGCGTTTCTTGCAAGTGTCAGTTTATCGTCGCTGACGGATGGGCGACCGCTCCTTTCCTTGTCTTTTGTTGACTTTCTGCCATCCCGAAACTCTTTATGCCATCTAAATACCAATGGTCGACTAACAGTACGTCCGTTACATTAGGTAGAAAGATGATTGTTTTAGAAATGCATGTGCGATAATGTGTACAACTTCTTATTTGATTTTTTTTCCAATCATATAATAACTTTCTGATTTCGTTTACTTCTGCAATCACGTTCAAATTTCGTTACATTTAAAGTAATCAGAGAAAATCAACGATGTTTTTCGAGTAATATAATTGTGGCTATGGCGCATCACGTTTTATATCACCTTATTTTATGTGTATAATTAAAAAAAATAATCTAAAAAAAAACAACAATAAAAACAAACAACAAAAAGAACATGTGAATAAAAAAAATATAACGCATGTACATGTAGCCACTTTCGCTTGGAATACATTGAAACCATTTTGTTATCTACTTTAAAATTCTTTTTCAGAATTAAGACAAAAATAATGAAAACATTAATTTAAAAATGGATTTGTTCCGTGTTGACATTTTATCTGACGTGCATTTACATTGATAATGTGACATTTCTGATATATCTTATATAGATACACTTCTGTTCTTTCCTCGACGTTTCTGAAACATGGTAACCTCATATACACGTGTAGTCCCTCTTCATGTTTGATATGTTCAGAAACAAAAATAGCGATACTAGGTGTTGACCATTTTACTTCTTTAAGCGAATATGACTGTACAGTAGAAATTCGGTACATCGAAGTCGATGAGACTTTCGTCTTAACCTTGGGACATCAGAAATCCAACTTATGTATAGAGCTCAATTTTCTGACACAATTTTGTGATCGCCAGGTTAACAGAGGGCTTTTAAAAGAAACAAAGGTACGAAGTATGCAGTAAATATACATAATGTGACATTAATACGGCAGGTTTTTCGATGATAATTATGAAGGAAATTCGTAAGTTAGTTTTCGAATTGTATTCCGACAATTAGAGTGTTCACGATCAAATAATATTCTGACACAGAAGAGCGCAGATGAATTGATAGAACCAGCGGCTGCATAATTAACACTTGTCATACAAGTTGATCGGTAACCATTATCGCAGCGAGAAGACAAAAGATGTGAAGGTGTGGAGAATGTCTCGAGATCAAATGTTTAAGTCATTTAAGGGCTTCGACTTATAAATGGTAAAAATTGTATACAGAAATAACTTTACTCACAAAAGTTCTTTTGAAAAAAGATATTGAAAAAAAAAATCAGATTTCAACGCCTACTCAAATCGACTTTTCAAGTTTGATACAAATAAAGTTTACCGTAGAATATTTAAAGGTATTTTAAATATAGGATTATCTCCCTTTGATTGTAATATGTGTGTTCTATTTTTATTTTCCAGATCCTTTAAACAAATATACACTAAAAAAACCTTTTTTTAAAAACACATTTCAAATCGTTTTGATTGTCAGCTTCAAAACTTCAAATTACATAAGTCTTTAATACACTTGCATTTTCATTTTTTATATCTGACTTAAGAAAAATATATTACGTCAAGACCTGTCAGCATTGCAGTATAATTGATTTGAAAGTACAACTGAATAACTTATATCTTAAGTTACTCTGTTAGTACAATGCTTTTAATTTAATCAAACAGTGTATAGTATTTACCTGTGAGCAGTTCAGATGATAAAGGTACAACACAAAAAAACATGTCTGCAAGTTTTCTAAGTAGTCCTCTTGGGCTACATAACTATTTAAGTTGTACATGTATAATTCATTTAATTTATTTATCGTGCATAAAGCAGACGATGTATAAAAGCAATATCTCAGTTTTGTAAACATATTGCATCAGAATAGTGTGTAACAATGAATCCCTAAAGAACGCACATAACGACAAAAATGAAAATGTTGCAGGATCGGTTTGATTGAGCCTGTTCATGAAAGGTAATGGAAATGGCAAGTTGCCGCCGTCCATGTCCCCTATCACCGGCTTAAGCCTTATGCAACAATTAATATAAAATGGTAAAATTTGGAATTTTGAAAATCCCCAGATGTGTTTTCATACGGCGAATATCGTTGAACCTTCAATGTGACACGTGAAAAGCGGCGTATGGCCCCAAGAAAAAAAATGCATGTGTCCTATACGAGAAAATATTTGGTGGAAATAAACGGAATTATCATTTTGAAAGGGGATCAGACTTTGTTTTCGAAAACACAAAAAACAAGAAGTATCTTTAAAAATATACTCGGCCGAAGTCAAACATGTTAACTTGCATAGGATCAGCTACTACTAACCATGCTTACCACAAACAAACATTTTATTCGTCCTTAATAGTTTTATTTCAGTTCATTTTACCCGCAAGGTTTTTCCCCATTTATTGTCATCATAGATTAACAATATTATTTACATTATTTGATTTTAATGAAAATGGAATTTGATTTGAATAGGAATTTATGATTAAACAAATATTTAGTAGATACTGTACACTAATTCCATGAATAATTTTGCAACTGTAAATAAGTCGAAAGTTCGTTTCAATCGTCTTATGCCCGGTTCGAGAAGAGAATAAATTGACTAGAACGGCTAAGAAGAGAAACCCAATCAAACGCAAAAGTATTAAAAAGGCGATCTGTCATATTTGATTTCATATATTCATTGAAAAGCTGAAAGAAACATCTAGAAAATACAAGATATGTTTGTAAAACATGTATGCCCCCTATCTGCAGCCAATTAGTCATGTGATAAGGTTATTATGCATGACTTCTGACCCAGTGATCAAACAATTAATAAGGGTTATCAAGTATCTACTGGTCATGACCTTAACCTTTGACCCCTTGACCCAAAACTCAATAGGGGTCATCTGCTGGTCACGACCAATCATCATACAAAGTTTGAAGTTCCTAGGCCTAAGCGTTTTTAGTTAATTGATCGGAAACCGTTTTTACCTACAAGGTCAATGTGACCTTGACCTTTGACCCCTTGACCCAAAATCAATAGGTCATCTGCTGGTCATGACCAATCACCATACCAAGTTTGAAGTTCCTAGGCCTAAGGGTTCTTTAGTTATTGATCGGAAACCGTTTTAACATAAAAGGTCAATGTGACCTTGACCTTTGACCCCAAAATCAATAGGGGTCATCTGCTGGTCATGACCAATCACCATGCCAAGTTTGAAGTTCCTAGGCCGAAGCGTTCTTTAGTTATTGATCAGAAACCGTTTTTACTTACAATGTCAATGTGACCTTGACTTTTGACCCCTTGATCCCAAAATCAATAGGGGCAATCTGCTGGTCTTCATACCAAGTTTGAAGTTCCTAGGCCTAAGCGTTCTTAAGTTTTTGATCTGAAACCGTTTTTACTTACAAGGTCAATGTCACCTTGACCTTTGACCCCTTAACCCCAAAATCAATAGGGGTCATCTGCTGGTCATGACCAATCATCATACAAAGTTTGAAGTTCCTAGGCCTAAGCGTTTTTAGTTAATTGATCGGAAACCATTTTTACCTACAAGGTCAATGTGACCTTGACCTTTGACCCCTTGACCCCAAAATCAATAGGTCATCTGCTGGTCATGACCAATCACCATACCAAGTTTGAAGTTCCTAAGCCTAAGGGTTCTTAAGTTATTGATTGTAAAGCATTTTTACCTACAAGGTCAATGTGACCTTGCCCATTGACCACTTAACCCCAATATCAATAGGGGTCATCTGCTGGTCATGACCAATCACCATACCAAGTTTGAAGTCCCTTGGCCTAAGGGTTCTTAAGTTATTGATCGGAAACCGTTTTAACCTTAGAGGTCAATGTGACCTTGACCTTTGACCCCTTGACCCCAAAATCAATAGGGGTCATCTACTGATCATGACAAATCACCATATCAAGTTTGAAGTTCCTAGGCCTAAGGGTTCTTTCGTTATTGATCGGAAACCGTTTTTACCTACAAGGTCAATGTGACCTTGACCTTTGACCCCTTAACCCCAAAATCAATAGGGGTCATCTGCTGGTCATAACCAATCACCATACCAAGTTTGAAGTTCCTATGCCTAAGGGTTCTTTTGTTATTGGTCAGAAACCGTTTTTACCCAAGAGGTCAATGTGACCTTGACCTTTGACCCCTTGAACCCAAAATCAATAGGGGTCATCTACTGGTCATGACCAATCACCATACCAAGTTTGAAGTTCCTAGGCCTTAAGGTTCTTTAGTTATTGATCAGAAACCGTTTTTGCTTACAAGGTCAATGTGACCTTGACCTTTGACCCCTTGACCCCAAAATCAAAAGGGGTCATCTACTGATCATGACCAATCACCATACCAAGATTGAAGTTCCTAGGCCTTAAGGTTCTTTAGTTATTGATCGGAAACCGTTTTTGCTTACAAGGTCAATGTGACCTTGACCTTTGACCCCTTGACCTCAAAATCAATAGGGGTCATCTACTGATCATGACCAATCACCATACCAAGTTTGAAGTTCCTAGGCCTAAGGGTTCTTTAGTTATTGATCGGAAACCGTTTTTGCTTACAAGGTCAATGTGACCTTGACCTTTGACCCCTTGACCCCAAAATCAATAGGGGTCATCTACTGATCATGACCAATCACCATACCAAGTTTGAAATTCCTAAGCCTAAGGGTTCTTAAGTTATTGATTGTAAAGCATTTTTACCTACAAGGTCAATGTGACCTTGCCCATTGACCACTTAACCCCAATATCAATAGGGGTCATCTGCTGGTCATGACCAATCACCATACCAAGTTTGAAGTCCCTTGGCCTAAGGGTTCTTAAGTTATTGATCAGAAACCGTTTTAACCTTAGAGGTCAATGTGACCTTGACCTTTGACCCCTTGACCCCAAAATCAATAGCGGTCATCTACTGATCATTACCAATCACCATATCAAGTTTGAAGTTCCTAGGCCTAAGGGTTCTTTCGTTATTGATCGGAAACCGTTTTTACCTACAAGGTCAATGTGACCTTGACCTTTGACCCCTTAACCCCAAAATCAATAGGGGTCATCTGCTGGTCATAACCAATCACCATACCAAGTTTGAAGTTCCTAGGCCTAAGGGTTCTTTTGTTATTGGTCAGAAACCGTTTTTACCCAAGAGGTCAATGTGACCTTGACCTTTGACCCTTTGACCCCAAAATCAATAGGGGTCATCTACTGGTCATGACCAATCACCATACCAAGTTTGAAGTTCCTAGGCCTTAAGGTTCTTTAGTTATTGATCAGAAACCGTTTTTGCTTACAAGGTCAATGTGACCTTGACCTTTGACCCCTTGACCCCAAAATCAATAGGGGTCATCTACTGATCATGACCAATCACCATACCAAGTTTGAAGTTCCTAGGCCTTAAGGTTCTTTAGTTATTGATCGGAAACCGTTTTTGCTTACAAGGTCAATGTGACCTTGACCTTTGACCCCTTGACCTCAAAATCAATAGGGGTCATCTACTGATCATGACCAATCACCATACCAAGTTTGAAGTTCCTAGGCCTTAAGGTTCTTTAGTTAGTGATCGGAAACCGTTTTTGCTTACAAGGTCAATGTGACCTTGACCTTTGACCCCTTGACCTCAAAATCAATAGGGGTCATCTACTGATCATGACCAATCACCATACCAAGATTGAAGTTCCTAGGCCTTAAGGTTCTTTAGTTATTAATCGGAAACCGTTTTTGCTTACAAGGTCAATGTGACCTTGACCTTTGACCCCTTGACCCCAAAATCAATAGGGTTCATCTACTGGTCATGACCAATCACCATACCAAGTTTGAAGTTCCTAGGCCTAAGGGTTCTTTAGTTATCACTCGGAAACCATTTGGTCTACGGACCGACGGACCGACGGACCGACAAGTGCAAAGCAATATACCCCCTTTTCTTCGAAATGGGGGCATAATTATTATTGTGTTTTTACATTTATTCTAACTTATATATTTTTCCAACACTTCTTGCCATCGCGCAATCGAACAGACCTCTACCTATAACGGAAGCTCTTCTAAAGTATCAATCGAACAGGCTTTTAGTGTTAAAATGACCAATGAAATTTCTGCCTATATTAATTTTATTCCTTTACTGTTAATTTTAGCGGAAGTCAAGGTGAAGTCAGACGGCCTTTGGCCGGAAAATATTAAAAAAACCTGTTAACCCAGTGGATATGTTCTATTCAAAATCCTACAGGCACTGCAAAAAAATGTTATTATTATTCAGTTTGATTTGTTCAAAACCTGTAAAAAGGATAGTGGTGAAAATGCAGACGATGTGATTGTGTTTGTACAAAAAGAACAATGATTAGGAAGCAAAATCTCCCACGCCGCCTCGGACAGTCAGCGGCATTATCTTGATAAATTCTTTCATTGAGTGTTAGGGTTTAAAGTAAATATCATGGTTAGCGACGTTCACAGAAAGCAGTCAGTGATACCATCTAGCGCCAAACATGACCACTGGAAAGATTTTTGTTTACATTGTGCATTGTGTAGGAAACAAAAATATATTCTATTTTCCCTACAGTTGAGTGTGTAATTTTCTTTTCTAACGACTGATCAAAAGATGTAAGCTAAATTTCTTACGGCAATATGTCGCTTATTTTTATTGTGCTACTAAACCTTAATAAACGTTCTGACTAATCAATATACCAACGGAACCTGATAGAAAGAGAAACGGACAATAAAGAACTTACCAGTTAGAGGTCGCTACTAATTTAAACATTGGTTCAACCATTTTAACCGGTTCAAAATTTAGAACAATTATTTGAAAAGTAAAGGGTTTCAGGGCCCCTTCTTGTGAGTGTCCTTATTCCAGTGTTTATCATATTGAATTCATAGGAGCCTTTAATCGTGTTTTCTTATCATGTTGTTTGCCTTGCCTCTATATTTGTTTTTATAATATTTACTGTCAAATCTCTTTAACAATTTCAGAATAGTTATGTTGAAGTACAAATGTCGCAAAATTGTTGAAAACTGGTTGAATACAATCTGTTTCACGGACGTTAACGATTAATAAGTGAGACTAAAACATAGTCAGGTTGAACATTGCTGACTTTTTGCGATAACTACATGTTTTGATAATCAAACAAAACCTGTTTAATCTGGGTATGATTAAGTTGTTAAAACACGTTTTGTTATGATGGTTATATCTATGTTTTATCTTCTTTCTAAAATTTATAAGTGCTTTTTAACCATCGTATCTTTTAGGTTAAGTGTTTTCTTCCACTTGTATATTTTAATCATAGCACTATCTCTTTACATCAAGTTTAAATCGTCATATTTAGAAAGAAAAGAAGAAACGGACGTCATTAGTTACTGTGCGGTCAAATTTTTTTCCTAGTTCAGAAAACTATGTGCTTGTAAAATAATGTAAAACAAAAAAGTGCTAGGATATCAAAGTTAAGAAAACAGTTCTATTGTGACTCTATAAATACGAAATACAGATACGTATAAATATAAGTAACCTTTCTTTAGTAATACGATTTGCAATGTGTGTTTACCCCGGACAATGAATCTACAGTTAATTATACTATCAGCTTTAGTGTTGTGGACATCAAAACATACAGAAGGAACAAAAGGTAAGGCATATTAGAATACATTGATACTGAATTTGCACTAAAGCTGACGCCAGCTGATATATGCAGATTGAGTGAAAACGTTTGCTCACATTTTATCACAGTGGAAAAGGCTTTTTCTTCAATATGTTTGTAAGTTGAAGTTTTGTTAAGACATTTCGTCCCTTTAAATGTTATCTATCCATTAACGTTTTCTGATTCAAGCAATTAATTAAAACTTCATTACTATCACATTATGTTTGTATTAATTATATTATAATTATTATTATTATTATTTTATATAATCAAATAAAACATAATTAATAACTCTTTAAACGTGCCGGGAAATAGTGTACGTCAATATCAAATTTTTAACACAAATTTTTGTCATATTTCGCCGGTCAATCCACCATACCGGTTTTTCTGGATAACTTCAAGTGACCGACTAATAATCTACATGATTTCTGAATCAACGGTGATGGAAAACTGACCATTAGACTCGATGTCCGAAATCAATTGTCACGACGAAATTACGCTTCGCACAAGTAACGGACTAATGACACCGTAATATCCATCCAATGCACTTATTATTGATCGGATACCTCAATTTTGCAGAACATAATGGTGTACGAGTATACGTTAATAATACATAAGTTTGCAAATATAGAAATCCTCAGCTCTAATATCATTTACACAAAGTCCTTATATAATTCAGTAGTTGCCGGAGATGCCCTTTCATGTCAAGTATTTATAGCTGATCGAGAAACGCGAGATCACATAACTTCAGCACGCGTGAGAGCAGAATCATGTCCTTGTATAGAGCAAATTATTGCAATTGACGACACATTCGAAAAGAAGAATAACTGCTACAAACAATGGTTCTTTTCTGATGATGCTAAACAAGTTTGTTGCTACAGGTAATGTTCTTTAATACATTGTTTAAAAATATTTTTTTGCGTACATTAATGCTATGATTTGCTCGTAGGGAAACAATATCTGTATCAATTGAGTATCTGTTGATTCAGACCTATGTTATGCCTTGTTGGTACATATCATCACATTCAATTCATGTTGAAAAAAGAATAAAAATAAAGTTACATTCCGGACCTAGGTTAAGGATAAGTTTTTACATTTCAACAGAGTCTTTCAAATATAATGGTTTGGAAACGTGCTATGTAAACTCTTCTCTTACAATTAAACATGTCTCGGTATAACTAAGTATAGTTCGCTATACGCAAATTATGTAAGTGTTCGAGGAAAGGGCGAACTTTAAATACAAGAGCATATATGAAAATTCTAACGACATGATGTTCTTAAAAAATCTTCAAACTTGTGAATAAAGGATAAAAGTTTTAGAAAATAATGTTCAGAATATTTGCCGATAAACTGCGCCATTTTGTAAATTCTCCAAATTAAATATCAAATATTTGTTAATATAATCGTGAAATATTATAAACATTTTACATGATAATATAACATTTTTTCTCTGTAAAATCAATTTCTATTTAAGCATTGAATAATGCATAAATTAAAAAAAGCGAATGAAACTTCATTCTATTTTCAAATATGAGCAGTAGATTTACAGTACCTTGACACCGGGAACGAAAAACTCCTAATTTCATTGCAAATCTATAAAATTGTTACTTTTAAAGTACTAGTAAACACTGATAATGTAATGTAGCCAGGATAGGTTTTCAGTATTTTGATCGTTGTAACAAAACATTATCTTATAAGTTGATTTTTAAATGGTGATGTACTTTGCCAGGTCATGATCGCATCCTAATTATGTGACTCAACATACTTTTTCGTAAAATTGTTCCAACTCCAGACCGTTCTTTTTGAAAGACCCTATTCTCAGGTATATTGACTGGTAACAAACTATAAATATAAAATTTATATTCCAAGAGGAGAGACATTGCGATTCAAAAAGGTTAACAACCTAAAGGTCTGATCTTGAAAACGATAGCAACTCATGTTTGCAGAAAGAACCTAAAATGTATATTTCGTTATACATGATTTGTGTAGTAAAAAATTATTTCTTCATCAAATATGTTTGCAGCGAAAATGGCCAACTACTAATTGATGGTATAGGGGCAGGATATCTCCTCCTGAAGACAAAAGATGATTACATTGAACAAGCCCATGAACTTTGTTGTGGGAACGGAACAGATGCATTAAGAGAATCTTGTGAATCGTTCTACCAAATTAATTCGCCTGATGATTGTAGCTCTTACGAACCGCCAGTTGTTTGTAAGTATTTTCGTTTTTTTATAGATAAAGAAAACTAGAATAATACGTATTTCTAAAACATAAAAAAGAATTTGTAGGAAAATAACAGTTTATTACAAAGTCTCTCTGTTAATTCGTCGGCAATCGGTATATATGTACTTTTCATAAAACTCTTTTTATCAAAAAGTCAAATGTTATATGAAATATTAATTTTAACTATGAAAAAGGGACATGATGTGCAAGATGATAAGGTGTGCCCATCGTTTTTATATCGTGCCTATTTTTCTTGAAACGAAATGAAGAAGTGTTATTGATTAATTGTCTTGTTTTGTCCTTTGATACATTCTTGATTAGAGAATAATGGGTCAATATCAGAATAGTAATAATAAATTTACATCTTTTCAGAATTTCACCCAAAATTTATCAACCGTGTCAGTGAAAAACTATATTATAACTGTGCTATTTGAGAATGTGATGTATTTACTTATCATTTGATTTTCAGCAATTTCATCAGGAGATCCCGTCATACAAACAATAGATGGAGGAAAATATGATTTTAATGGCCATGGTGAATATGTATTTTTGACGGATGGAAAGTAAGTACTAGTAGTTTAAGCTATTTAAAGATAATTTATAAAAGTTAAAACAAAAATTATTTAAATACACGTTTTAAACATGGTAAGTTATATTAAAATTTGGACAAACACTGATATTTGGCAAGCGTGTATACATACAAAATATCTATGATTGATCTAACATTCAAATCTTATCTTTTATTTGTTTATTATATTTGTCAATTTAACTACATTTGTTGTTAAATTTTATTGTTACTAAAAAGTGTTCAACTAAGCAAAATTTGAATAAACAAAAATTATTGTAGAGATCTAAATACTTCCAGTCTTATATTTACTACCATTTACCTAAATGTACTTTGTTTTTCCTCTGTTAATTGGATTTTATGAAATAACATTTTATATGCCAGACTGCGTTCTGATAAAATTCTAATTTTAGCTGAAAACAAACTAAAATATTTTCATTCAAAATAGAAGATAGATGCAAAGATAATTCATTCGATCGGCATTCAAATAAGTATAAACATATATTGTAATATAATCAGTATCATATTGATTCGTAGCCAGTCTTTTTTTGACATCTTCGGGTAATTTTAATTAACATTGGTGCGTGAAAAATATCAAAATCAGATTAAAACATAATGATTTTAAATATACTTTAAGCTTAAAATATAATCATCTGCCTTTATTCCTACAGTTTGATAAAATATGAAACACAAGATCAACAAAGAAAATTGTGATGTTTATGAAAGTGAATTTGAAAATAAGAGTATGGAATTATAAGCGCCAAATTTATTTTCTAGCATTGTTTTTCAATTCACATTTTAGTAATTTTGAAATACAAGCTAGAACAGATTATGTTGTGCCAGGAAACGTTGATTCAACATATTTTTCTGCTTTTGCCATACTAGTAAGTATAACCCTTTCTTACACATACTTTTTTTTTCAATTTATCACTTAAATCACGATTCAGGAGTGTAAAAGACCAATGCAATAACAATGCTATTGTAATGATGACATCATTGGCGGTATATGCAAAAATATTGTTAAAGTTCGCTAATATTAGCGTTACATTAAAAGTGTGTCAACGGGAAATGACTCTTTTTAACAGTAAACCGTTCTTATTTTAGATAAATGATAAGTAGAAAATTATATTCGAGTAGATTGAATACTACATTTAATGAACTCGAGCCAAAGGCTCGCATTATATGATTCCCTTCAATTCATTCTATAAATTCAGTGTTAAATCTATACTCATTCAATATCATTTATTTACGATATTATTTCAAGTATTATTATTATTATTATTTATTATTATTATTATTATTTCAAAATAAGGTCCAGATAAGTCAAATCAAATTGCAGATTTTTGCAATTCCCCTCTTATGAGTTGTCTTTTGTTTAATGTAAATGTGTCTACGTTGCAAACAAGTTTTGTCAAAATATAATTTTTCGAACTTTATTTGTGTTTTCTTTTTCAATTGACATTAAACACCTTTTTGTCACTCGGTTATGCATATCTATAAAAGAACACTTACATAGGCATGTCTGTTTAATTTGCGATACTAAATTTTGACAGAAATATTCATAAATAGTGTACATGTATGTTCCAGGATAAAACGTCACATGAGCAAATAGAGCTTCGTTATGATCGGGAAGCAGATGATATCAGATTGTTTAGGAATGGTAAATATAACAGCAAATGTAGCGCATCACCAATGTTAGGACATGGAAGACCTTACCCTTGTGAAGGCCAAGGCCAACACACACATACTTGTTTTGTGCTAGCTGGTGGTGGTAAAATAATTATGCTTAACTGTGGTTTCAAATCTTATATCAAACAGGTATTCGTATGAAATTACTGTTTCAATTTTTTTTTCAAAACAAATATTGTTTTGTTTTTTTTGTAAAAACTTGCATTAAAATAAAAGTCGAAGGTATTGATAGATTACAAGATATGCATATTGACAGCTTAATGTGAGTACAACTAAGAAACACAATATGTATGTTATATAAATAATATAATAATTTTGTTGAATTTCTTAAATTAAACTGATATGCCATGCTATGTGTGATTGAGTTAAAAATTAGTTGTTGGGTTGTTAAAGTGACCGCCTGCCAGTATAGAGATCGGTTGACCCTTCTTAGAGCATGCTTCCTCAAGTGACACATATGCTAGCTAGTTTCAATAAATGAATAGTTGTGTTTTTCTTCCACAATTGGTTAACTTAATACATTTTCAATATTACTTATCAAACTTACACGTTCTTGTATTGAATTGAAATTCAAAACAAGCCTTTTTTTTAAACGTGCGTTCCATTTTTTCTGTATTTCAACAATAGCTTGTGTTTGGGACTGACAATTTCCTGAGTGTACAGATCATCAGAGACACTAGGGCAAATATAACAAACATTACAGGCCTAGCAGGACATCGGGAAGATGGTTTCTACATTATGAGAAACAAGACAAAAGTTTCTGAAAATGCTTCTGCATTATCATTGTTTCAATTTGGCGAATCATGTATGTTGTTTTCGATTATTCTGATTTATAAAGATTCTGGCGAGCGTTTCACTAACATTCCGTAAGTTTTGCGTATCTTGTAAATTTGGACTTACGGAAAACGTAAATATACGTTAGTTGCAGTTCACTAAAAAGAACGTGCAATTATATATAGTATATCATATATTTATCTAAAAATGTTATAAACACTTTACACCAGAGCAGTTATATTAATATCTATATTTTAAGTAAATAATAATCAACTGAATGTTTGTTGTTAAATGAGCATGTTTATATTTCACTATAAAGACACCAATTGTATTCTCGGACACCAATTGTATTCTTTATGTGATTAGTATGTGTCCATAGTTATACTACGTGTCAGAATGATGATCAATTATCATGAAAATCACCAGGCATTGTGATGTGAGAAGATAATCAATTGTCGACATTCGTATTTTATAACATACAACAGTATCGTAGTCATACAATGAACATTGATCTAACGTTTTCTGTTATGGGTATTGTGAATACGAGGTTTTCAATAATTCTACATTTGAATGTGATTTGGCGTACAGAAAGGAATTAACAAAAGTTCAGTTTGATGAAACCACATACTTTTCATGTTTCATTTTGTTTATTTATTGCTAGGGTCATTACAGAATGAGTCGGAGAGTGTTTTCATGTATAATGAGACTGGCGAAAATTTTACAATTTACAACACACATCATACACGACCAGAGTTCCTTGAAGACAAACTTGGCAACCTGACCGCATTGTTCAAAACCTTTACTACAGAAAATATTACACTTTTCAACAAAACTTGTAGAAATTATTGGAACAAGGAACCAAATAATCAGTGCCTTCTTACTATTGCACGAACAGGGGATTATAACCAAGGATTAGATGTAATGCGACAGGAAAATGCAAAACGTCATATATGGGAAATAAATCGTAATATATTTGTTATCACTTTTCTTAACATCGAAAGCCTTACTTGACATACTGATGTATAATTATATATTTAGATTGAAATTACTTTAACTTAAGACATACTATAGTATATAATTGTATTTCCTCTGCATTTTGGTAGCATTGCATCAACACTTTATACCAATTGTCAGCATTCGAGTACATTTGAAAATTAAATTGAGTTAATAAACTAATTAATCTAAAAAAGAACAAAAATAATCAGTTTTAAAAATAACGTTACTTTGTATCTGATCAGAAAATGTTGAATTGTCAGTTATTTTACAGGTAATTTACAATCTTAAAAGAGTATAAAGCTGTCTCATGCAAAGATTATTACGCTGACTTTTTAAAAAAGAGAATACTTCCTACAATGCTTATATTAAAAATATAGTAGTATATTGGCCTAAGAGTGAATAACGTGTGTAATAAATCCTTGCGAAATTAGAAATTATTGGAACATGCAACACAATAAACAGTGCCTTCTTACTATTGCAATGACAGGGGGTTATAGACTGATTAGATGTAATGGTAAAGACAAATGGAACATATTATAAATGGGAAATTCTCCGTAATATTTTTTTTTTTATTTTCAAATAATACAAATCCTTTTAACATAGTCTTAATTTACCATACGTAATGATAACTTTTAATTGAAAATATATTTTTTTTTTAAATGAATTTCTTTTTCTTATTTCTGAAGAATGAGACGCCAGAAATGTGTCATAGAATTTTCATGCGCACCAAAACCTATAAATATTTTACCAAATAAAATATAAAAATGAGTGTTTTAAAGTTTATAATAAGGAAATATATGTTGTACAGTCGGGTAACGTTATTTGTAATGAATGTTATTGAAACGTTTTTGTATAAATTATATAATGTTCTTTGTTTCGTCTTTCATGACTCCGTTTCGGCTGAACTACAACGCGCCTTTATCGAGTAATTTATTATTCTTTATTCTTATCAGACAGGCGAAATAGTGCTCAACATTACAAATGAATAACGTATCTGTTTTGACTTTGTAGTCATGTATAACAACAAATACATGACTCAAAAGAGGATATTAAATGAGTGTAGATTGAACACTAAATATATTGAACGAGTAAATAAAATCATATAATGCGTACCTCACGTGAGTATAATATTGTATGCAACAATTCAATAAATCAAGTATTGAATCTACACGAATATAATATTGTATTTATCACATCCCTAAACTGACAACGGTTTATAGCTTAGCGTCATTTTTCATAGAGGTGTATAAATGTAACGCTAACATATGCGTGCTTTTACGCTATGATTGTATATAACGCAAAGTTTTATTACACTATAGTTATATCGTTTTTATTGAATAAGTTTGTTACATTCTTGTGATAAAATTTTATATCGGAGTTGCTTCGACTTTTTTCTGCGGGTTGATTGAAGTACAACACAATAAACTCAAGTGTAACTATCGAGCTTTATATAACACTGAAATATTTTGTATTAAAATGTCGAGTCAGTCAATTCAGAAACCTGGACATTTAGTATCTTTAAGTTTCGTTTACATTAAATACATTTCCCCCAGATATGATGATGAAACACATGAAATAATGCATTATTTACCTATGCATAATTCTTTATTATCTAGCTTTTTTGAAAGACGTCCATTGATTTATTTATATAATTAACCTGCTTTCTTTTTTGTTTCTTTCAGATAATAAAGCCCCAATTGTATCATCAAACTTTCCAGACATAATCACTGTCAATATTCACTCAACATGGACCATTAATCTTACTGATTATGTTACCGATGATAATACACCCCCTGAAAATCTCGTGTTCGAAGTTACCACAAATTTATCACGGAAAGAATATACAATAAGTAATTAATATTTATATTCAGAATAAACTTTATTCATTAAAATAAAAATAGATTTAAATCAGAGTGATTTTTGGTTGCTTTTTACAAAACTAATAACAACAGTAAAAACACCCCAAACAATTAACCAAAACAATAAGTGTGTTTTACTTCACAATTTTGATATGTAACGGGAATAATATTAAAACATGTCAAATATACATAAAGGCTAAGTGCACCACAACCTTAGTAGCTTTAAATAAAACATCTGACAACTACTTCAGAGCCTTAAATTTTTGGCGATCTGTTTTCAGTGGTTTAGAGGGTTGTTACATGCGCTTGCCAGCAGGAGGTCGCTTGTTCGAATCCGAGCCACGGTGTTTTTAGAGACGAGAAAATATTGATTTACCTGCTTTTTATACTATATCACTATTGTATACTTGGTTTTTCAGACAATGGAATTTTTACATGGAACGTTGGCACTGGTTTACGAGAATTATACACAGGCATAAAATTCACCGTATACGACACATTAAATGCTAGCTGTGTTTTCAGTTTTTCAATCAACTACTGTGGATGTAGTGAAGTTTCGTTTTGTTCATTTAATGGTGCTACTGACTATCCTTCAGGTAATCATGCTCATTTGTTTGCTTCTTTACTTTGTTTATACTTTTCATTTCCCAAAAAACTAAAATAAATGAATAAAAAATGAATAAAAATAAAAAAAAGAGAGAATTGGAAATAGTACCATTTACTTGAAGTTCGAAGTAAAACGTTATTGCTACATGAATTAAACTATTAAATTCCTAACAATTTCATCCAGATATTGCATACACTAGCTACACGAATAAAACTATTAGTTGACGTTTTATTCAGATACTGTGGTTAAAGCATCATGTTTTTGTCCAGCCTACACTAGCGGATTGTATTGCGAAGATATCATAGATCTTTGTCCTAACTTTAACTGCTACAATGATATTTGTAATGTGATTGTTTACAAATCAAATCCTTCGTGGCCATGCGGTCCTTGTCCGAAGGGAAGGGAACATTGGATGCCTGGATATAATCAGATATGCACAGGTATTTTCATAATATATATTCAAAAATATTGGAAACAGCATGCGCATTGTTAAGAGACTGCTTTATTTATGCCCATATGATATTGATTATGAAGTTGTTACAAATACCAATATGTAAATGAAATAAAAGGTAAAGGTAAAGGTCTTGTTTATTATAGTGTCACCCCTACTGAAAGGGCCAGCCATTTTGACTTATGAGACACCTTTTGGTTGCATACCATGTACCTCCCAATTCCTACCACTATGCCAGGCGCCAGGCGGATAGAAATCGGTAACCATTCTTTTTAACTACCTCGCGGCTCACGAAGCGGCCATTTCGGAACGAGTCCCACGAGAAACATTCATCCTTCAATTAACGCTCCCCGTGGGGCTCGAACCTTCGACCTCCCGATCCGAAGGCGGACGCCTTAACCACTAGGCCAACGGTACCGGTGTACATATGAAATATGTAGACATACTTGTGTCAGGATAACATTTCAAATGCTCACAAATATATTACTTACTAACATGAACAAGATTGGAAATGAAAGATCTATTGTTTTAAATGCTTCAGGTTATTACTTATTTCGTTTCATTAAAAGATATATATTTGTGAGTGCCTTGCCGTACCATAAAACATTCATCTCGTATGTTTCTGAATAATGTTTTAAATTTAAATGATCTTTTAAACGTTAGCTTTATTCAATAATGCAGAAAGAAAATAAACACAAAGTTATCTAAGAATTATCAAATCTAATTCTATTAACACATTCTAATACATGTATATTTCCCACAAATTACGAAACTAATTCTTATAGATATTGACGAATGCAGTGTTGATTATTCTGGAGCTGACAAGTGTGAGCAGAATTGTACAAATTCCGATGGATCGTTTATGTGTAGCTGTTTCAATGGATATGAATTAAATACAAATGGCCATTCATGTGATGGTAATAAAAGCAAAAGATTTATTGATAAACAAATATGTTATCAATATATTTTGTAACTTTAACTTTACATTATATCGAACATTGTCAGATTTTTAT
The DNA here is from genome assembly GCF_026571515.1 of Ruditapes philippinarum. Taxonomy (NCBI): domain Eukaryota; kingdom Metazoa; phylum Mollusca; class Bivalvia; order Venerida; family Veneridae; genus Ruditapes; species Ruditapes philippinarum. The sequence goes on from NW_026861313.1 coordinate 192,223, forward strand.
ACAGATTCTGATTAAATCAATCCCTTCCTTAAATGAAATAGTCTGCCAGATAGCTTCATATAAGGTGAGGGAAACAGCTTAAAATTGAGTAATTGTTGTGTCTATTAAATAATGCGATAATTTTATGTCCCTTTGGTTGTTGTAAATTTTTGCCAATTACTTCTTCAAAATTAGTATATAAATGTAAATTTAGATAATCGCTATGACTTTTGTTATTATAAAATAAATATTCAAGGGTATTTATGAGATGTCAATACAGTAATTTCAATATATTTTAGATATTGATGAATGCAGTAGGGGCATTCAAGTGTGTGGGAGAACAGAAATCTGTGTGAATACTTTGGGAAATTCGTCATGCTTATGCGCTCCTGGGTTCCAAAGACTTAGTGATAAAACTGGCACCTGTGTAAAGATTGGTACATTTTTTATTATTTCTAAGCTATCAATATGGCCATCAAAAACATACATTGTTGTTTGAGATCAGTCATAATAAAATAAACAGACCCCCACAAAAAATTGAAAGAAAAGACATGAAACAGTCAGAATGATTTATAGTTTTTATATAATATTGCGTCCACTTTTGTTTGTTTTATAGTAGTACGTAACCAACCATGCATTTTATAACTACTGCTGAATGCATATTATCTTTAAATGTCAATATGAATCTGAAAAAAAAACTGTAATGAAAAGTCAAGAAGGACATATTTTTAAATCATTGCTTCTGTATGTTTTGTTTTTAAATATACATGTATGTTTTCCTTGATGAGGTGTAAATAAAAATAATACTACTTTTAATGAAATTGAAGAATATATATATAACGATTTTTTTCTACTAAAGAAAAGTAGGGACATTGTTTCTGCATTCGCATTCATTTTAACGAACTCACGATTTAAATTGTACGAATTCTTATTTCATTACGTATAGCTTGTATTTTGAATTCCCTCAGGAAGTGTAAACCTTAAATCATTTAAAAAGTTGAAATTATTAAAACATAAATGTGTGGGTTTGAAATAATAGATTCTGTATTACAATCATGAATGATTTAAGTTGAAATCATAAAATCGTGACCTTGAAATTAGTGAAATGTGCAGTCGGTATGTGTAGTTACTTCATTCAAAATGTCGTTACAGGATCTGTTGAAGACGCTGTTCATGTTACATGTTCCGATTCACAATGGGATATTGAAGTCGATATGAACATACTACAAGCGCAGTATCCAGCCATAAAACCCGTTGACATATTCTTGGGTGAATCTAAATGTCTTGGAAAGCTGGAAGGGTCTCTACTGAAGTTCCAGTATGACCTAAACAGCTGTAAAACTGCAGATATGGTACAAAATTTATTTCATGGTGTACTTTATCTTGAATAACATGTATACGATGTATTTGTTTATATTTCAACTGAAAACACTTACATTTACTTAATACAATGTACATTTATTATTTTACATTATTCAAACATGCAATGCTGGCGGAAGAGAATAAGAACATTTAGACAATAATCGTATTCTTGTTGCCTCTTTTGATAGAGATTAAGAAAAAGTATAATATGTTATTTGACAAACATTGATTAGAATCATAACACATTATAAAGTGTAAAACAGCTGCAATATTAAACATGTTCTGCCATTATTGTGTGCATTTGTAGCGCATCTTATCTGAAATTAACAAACATAATTATCTTCATATATTTCGGAACATAATTAGATATAAATTTTATAAGAATACATAAACATATTTAAGTTATTACAAATAAGCTAATTTGGTTTTATACCAGGCCAAATGTGAACGATATCTCGATCAAAATCATCATTGTTATATTGAACTAGAGTTTTGATTTTATATTTAATTGTTACTTAATTGTTCTTTCCCTACATATAATAAATAGTGGTTACACAAACATTATCAGCTATTTTTTCCAACTAGTCTTTTCAAAGTTTTTCGCTAGTTTTGAACATTACTATGTTTTACGAGGGAAATACGTATATAGATATGCTACATTTCCTGTATAAGTAGACTCGATGTGTAATCAGTATTTTACTTTACTTTCAGACTTCAAGTATAACGCATATTTACAGCAACAAATTACTTTACGTGATGTTTGATCCTGTGATACCATTCCTCATTAGACGTCACATTTGGACGTTCATTGTGGAGTGTGACGTAATCAGAGGTGGAACAGGGACGTCACATTTGCATCACGGCATTGAGACACACCATTCAACTTATGTGAAGCATTACAATGTCACCGTGCAGCTTTATAGTGACAGGGGTTTTCATAACCCCATTATTCAAGAGGCAAGTGACATACATGTTGGTGATGACGTGTATGTGAAGGTTTCTACAAATATCCCCGATTGGAATACAAAGATGCGACTTCACACATGCTTCACAAAACCAAACGCCAATGCAACAAACGATAAAGATATCATACTAATAAGCAATGGGTAACTGCTATATTTGTATTTTAATGCTTCTACATAACTTGTAATGATTTTCTACTCATTTGTCTACTTTTTTTGAAAGTTTCAACGAGAATATATACAAGCTATTCTTTTTCAAGAATGATATGTGACTTTACATAATATGTACACCTGTCATCATTTTCTATTCATTTGTCTATTTTTTCCAAGTTTTCACGAGAGTAACAGAAGATTAAAGGCGTTCTAAGCAGATTATTGTATGCATATTTTCAATGTTTTTATTTTATCGTTACAGTTGTGAGGTCGACAGTAGTACACACATTATTTCTCAGTCAACGCATGAAACAAGTTTTGTCTTCACGGACTTTGAGTATCTAACAAATGACGAAGGCTTAGACATTTTCTGTAACGCAACATTCTGTGACGCAAGGGATTACTCGCCTGAATGTTCACAAGCATGCTTTCGTGGTCCTGTAATTATCGGATAAACAGCTTAATGCATATTCTGTTGTTGAATTTGTTGTAGCACTATAATTTCGTTTAAAGTGACTCCACTGAGGGGTTTTGGCTTAACAGTACTTGAAAGATAAATGTCTAAAATTACATCTCATTCGGTCATTCCATTTTTCCAGAATAATAAGTTTAGTTGTAAAATATATCCAATACGAGTCGCAACGCTTTTCACTCAAATCGGTCTAAGAATGGCAAAATAGTAACATAATTTTCAATTAAATTTTGTTGTATACAACTTTATTACATTTTGCATTATCTTTCTGTTGTAAGTAGCCCTGGTGATCTGTGTTAGCAATTCAGATTTTATGTTTTTTAGGTCTTTGAGTTCCTTTATACATTTGATCATAATTCATATTAATTATATATTCAATCATAATCCATATTAGTTTTGTTAAGGCTTTGGTGGTTCTTTTATTATCTAATAACTATTTTATTATCTAATAACTATTTTAAATAAAATCCAAATAAGGTTTGTTTAAATTGTTTATGAGTTTGTGGTCCAACATTTATCTGTTTTATATATTAATTATAACCCATATATGCTTTGTTCATGCTTTCATGAACCAGCATGGTCTATTAAAAATACTTATAATGATCCATATAAGCTTTGTTTATGCTTCCGTTTTCCAAATATTATCTAATAAATATACTAATTATAATCCATATAAGCATTTTTATAATTTCGTGGTCCAACACATCTGATAATTAAATAAATTAAAATCCATATAAACTGTTTTAATGTTTTAATGGTCAAACAATTATCTAATTAATTTATTCATTATAAACCATAAAGGCTTTGTTTATGCTTTCATAGTCCAATAAAATAGAGAAAGTAAGAATCCCCAAAGAAAGCCCAACACGGCAAACTTGAAAATGTTGCAGGCTCGGTTTGATTGAGCCTGTTCATGGACGGTACTGTCAAGTGCAAACTACCGTCCACGCCCCCTAGCACCGGATCTTATCTGATAAATATTTTATTATAACCGTATTAGCTGTATTTATGCTTTCACGGTCCAGGATTTGTCTATTAAATATACAAATTATGATCCATATTAGCTTTGTTTATGCTTTCGTGGACCAAATATTATCTTATAAATATACTAATTATAAATTATGATTTCGTTCAGTTATCTGGTGATTATATAAATTAGAATCTATATAAACATTGCTTATGCTTTCGTGGTCCAACAATTATTTGATTACTATATTAATTATAATCCAGATAAGCTTTTTTATGCTTCCGTGGTCCAACAATTATCAAATATATATTTTAATCATTATCAATATTTGCTTTGTTATATCTTTCTTTGTCCATCAATTATCTGATAATTATAAAAATTATAATCCATATTAGCTTTGTTTATGCTTTCGTGATCCAAAGAATTATCAAATAAATATTTTGATCATAATCCATATTAGCTTCATCGCGGCTTTTCGTGATCAAGCAGTTATGTTATAAATATTTTATTTATAATTGATATTAGTTTTGTTGAGGCATCCATCATTGCGGCGAGAAAAAAAAGCGTAGAATATCTTAAGATCAAAGGTTTAAGATAATCGGAGAGCTTTGACTTAGAAATGGTAAATTGTAGTCATCGAAATAACTCAAGGTTATATAGACTTATAAAATTAAATATCGGAAAAAAAATCGTTCTTGCTTTTTACTTCGACACATCGACAAAAATCAAAACGACGTATCAATGTTAGATACAAATAAAGTCTACAGTAGTTTCATCAGAATATTTAAAGGTATATTTTATAAAGGATTATCTCCCTTCGTTTGTTATATGTTTTGTTTTAATTTAATTTGTTTTCCGGAACTTTAAAACAAATATTAATTAAAAAAAAAAATAAAAAAAAATAAACAATCATATCTCAGATCGTCATGATTGTCAGAATAAACAATGGTTACATAAGAAAAACAAAAAGAATAATACGTTAAGTTTAAAGGTAATCTAAGGCATGATATTTATTTTTTGTAGTATGTTTCAATATGTTTTCATTTATCAAAAAAGAATCGTTTTTACGTTGATTGTGAAAAATAGGAAGAAATTGATGGCAATAATTTGATGATGATAATTTATAAGTCAGTTGCACAGAGAAACAATTTAACAGTATGTATTCAAAATCTGAATATATTTATTATAACCGTCCATCTATTTCATTGGTCATAAGTTATGTAAGGAGGGAATGTAATTGATTTACAAATGCTAGTGTGATTATGTGTACAACTTCTTATTTGATTTTTTTTTTCAGTCATAAAATTACTTTCTGAATTCGTTTACTTCTGCGGTCACGTTCAATTTTCGTTACATTTAAATTAATCAGAGAATATCAAATATGTTTTCCGAATGATATAACAATGATTGTTGTTTTGGACTAGCACGTTTTATGTCACCTTATTGTATGTGTATAATTTAAATATTCTGAAGAAAAACAAAGAAAACACAACAACAACAACAAACAAACAAAAAAGCTAAGTGATTAAACCTAAGAAAAGCGTTTTGATTTATTGAACTTATTATATTTGTGTATAAATTCAAACACTTGTCTAAAGTTAACTAGCGTAATTTGAGTTACTTCCCTTTCTATAGTTTAAGCACCTAAAGGAACTAACAATATAACATACGCTGCTGTCTTATCACGAATTTATCCTTATTGACAACCCAAATATCTTTGTATATTGTATTAAAGATAGTACACAGTAGCTCCTTTATATCGTTATCTTAATATTTACATAACAATCAATCTATAAAGAAAAGATGGTCCTTAAATTTGAAAAGGTATTAACGGATTTCAGAGGTTTAGAGGTTATCCTAACTTGCCGTACCTCCTGCTGAGTTATTATCTCTTCAATGACACATTTTTGTGGACTCGCCTTTTCTATATCTGTTATCGATACACATTAAAATACCAAACTCATTCTTCGCGTTCCAAATTAAACACAGATTGTTTGGACAAAATGATTATAAAAGATAAACAGCCAAACAAGGAGATATAAGTGGATTATGATGTATAAGATATTTACGTTAAATTAAAGTTGAGGTGATGCTATAATAAAAAGTGTGAAGACATAATTGTTTGCTTTTATAAAAGCAAAACTAGAGTAACACAAACAACAATAAATACGTTAGATAATAATTGTGCTGTATATCTGATATAATAAATATCTAAATAAATAAAAAACTAATAATTAGATAAATAAATATTATAACGTTAACAATTGTATATCTGTAATAATAATAAAATAATTATAATAATAATAACAATAATGATAATAACAATAATGATAATGATAATAATTGAAGGCCGGCATGGAAAACAACATCACGGCGTTGATAAAACATATTGTAGTATTTATTAGTCATGAAGTTGAATGTTTTCACCGCTGTTCACTATTTTT
>NW_026861314.1:0-15494 GCF_026571515.1 Ruditapes philippinarum
TTTTAAAAATTAACCCTTTCCTCATGAGCATATTGTGAATTTATGGCCGTTTCTGTTACAAGTTCAAACTGCTATGAAACAATGAAAATGCTTCAATACTAATTAAACTTGGCACAAATGTTGACTGGACCATTGCCTTTGTAACGACATGCTCAGTCTTAAATTTCCTGTTACCATGGCAACGAGGGGACATCTCAAAATTGCCAAAAATCACTATTTTGCTTTGATTTTTTCCATCAAAATTTATTTCAAAGTGCTGCAACTTCTCAAGGGATTGAGATAGAGTCAAAGGCTTTTCAGTGTTGGTTACACGTTACCTTATGATTGACCTGGGGTCATTTTTAGCCTCTCACAAGTCCAAAATTTTCTTGGCTCACTTTTTTCAGCAACATTTCTCAAACGAAAACATGTGTGTGGGGCCCAAATAGGACATTTTTCACTATTTGAGGCCTTTAAAAGGGGGGGGGTCGCAAAAGTGCGTTGTCTCGAGTATATATGAGGTAAAGTGTTAAGTTGTTGCTTTTTTTCAATTGTTTTCATTCAGTTAAATTTTCTTAAAAAAAAAAAGATGAGAAATTTTGTAAAAAATATCCGGTGTTCCATTGAGACCATGGCGACCTCTGATATACCTAAAATGCAAGAGCAAATAAGTTATACGTTGATGCGAAAATATTATGGCCCCAACTGACCATCATGATATAATGCTGCAGAAGCAGAGATGATCCTAACCTAGCACCAAACCCAACAGATGGAAACTCGCTACCTTCTTTGCAACTGTAACGATCAGATTTCTGATGAGAACTAAATCGCAGAGTGTTTGTGTATGCGTGTATGTATAAATAATGATGTTAAAAATTGCAAAATATTCCTTTAGGCAATTGTAAAATTAATACCAGATACATGTATTTGACATTATAAAAACAAGATAAAATGCCTCCCCAAATATGTTCTAAGTAGAATAATGACTGAAATTAGCTGAAATTACAGCTTGCAGAAACAACAGCATGGATTGGATTAGTAAAATATCAGCAAAGACTGTTGCATGAGTCTGTGACGTAATCTAGAAACAGTTGGTGTCCAGTGCCGTCTTAAATAGTTAACACATTCCAATTTGTAGATATCAAATTACTTTAGCTATACATTTCTGTTATCAATAAGTATAACGATTAATTTAATAGGTCTACAATAAACACATAGTATTTACCAATTAGAGGTCAACTTCAGTTTCCAAGTGGTTCTACACGTATGTGGCTAGATACTGCGCCTGCATGGCTGTGTTCTGTGAATATTCCTCCCCAACTAGTGTTTGATTACTTTGGTTAAATGGGTAAATATCTGCTCTTTTTTACTATAAAATTTCTTTATATTTTAATATATGTTCTGTGCGCTACAATAACAACCAACCCATGTGGTGGTTCATGCAAAAATATCCGTTGTTTTAAAAGCAAAACGAACTGACAAATTGGTACAGAAATACTGAAGACAACATAGCAAAATGTTTGGAATAATAATTTTTATGCTTGGATTACTACTTTTACCGGCACATTGTAAAAAAAAGTTTTATATATTTTTATCAATTTGCAAAAAAAAATGCGTACTGAATAATATTCAACATTTTCAAGGAATTGAAATGTTTTCATTATCTAGGGTTCTATACATAATTTTCAAACCATTGGTCATTTGATATTTTGTGAAGGATTAACGTGGTGTTCAAAGTTTACAATAAAGTCAATCGTTTTTATTTGTTTGGGTCGTCAGACCAAACAAATAATGGTAGCGAAATTTCAGAGTCTAATGTTGTTAATTGCAAATGCCGAAAGTAGTCCACTTTTTTGAAGCGGTTACTTCCCTTTTGTATGTACACTGAAGCCGAAAAATTCAGGGGAGATCACTGCGTAAAGATGGTCAAAGACAGGCGCATCAATTTTCAAGCAAAGTAATTCCCGAATGGACGAAGATTTCTAATATTGTTTTATTGAATTTTTTGATCGAAAATAACTAAATACAAAGCGGACATTCAATCTCTGATACAAGAGGTTTACGACAAACCTAACAACAAGTAGTTCTCAAAACAGCTTAAAACTAGCGATTTAAAAGAAAGAAATATTTTATTTTGGTACAAGTATCCAACAAATTACAACGCATTTAAAGTTAAACAATAGCGTTGGCTTATAGAATTGTCAATAAATGCACAATCACAAATTACGCGGATGAATATGATTTTATCAATGAAAATACTAGTTTTAGCCTTGTAGATTACCGAATACTACACAAACCGAGTAGTGGAATATATAGATTCTACATGTCGGACTGTTTGGGCGAGAGGATTTTCGCTAAAATATTTACTTCAAATTTAAACAACAGGTTTACCCTGAACAAAATACCTCGAAATTAATAAGGATAACAAACCTGAATGCAATGGAAGTTCTAAAATTAGAATGACTTGATATTATTCAGACAATGTATAACTTCTCCGTGGTACAGTGGAAACGCGCTCGCTTAGTGAGTGAGAGGTCTCAAGTTCGAATCCCAGTCGAGGAAAACCTTTTTTTTGTTAAATTCTTTTTTAAAGTGTTTTTGTTAAGGAAGTAGCCATGATTTACAAGGATAAAGTGTGGCTGTCGTTAAAAAAGTACATAAATGATTTTTGATGCAACTCTAGTTATGCAGAATTCCGTATGTGCCTTACAAAATGAATTATAATACCAAAAAATAAACTTATACAGGAAAATGCATACAGATATACAGTACGATTTAGATTGCAAAGATCAGAAAATACCACAGAACTTGCAGCCCTTTGATTCTTTATAAATATACATGCTTATTGTAAGCTTCAGGATTATTTACATCTGTGTTAAACAACAGTTAAAAGTTGTTACAAGCCCTAATTTAGAATAATATGGTTTTCTTCAGGCCGTTCACATATAAATTTAACCGTGGCTGAAGGGTTTTCGGGCTTGCTTAGGAAGCGAGAGGTCTGGAGTTCAAATCCCAGCAAAGGTAACTCATTTTTTTAAATTGTTAAAGTCAAATAAACATTGGATTGAATATCAGTGTTGCAATTAGTCTTATAGCCAATTTACTACAATTAAAACGCTGGAAAGTATTGGTGGCACTAAACATATAATATCACAACCTGCACCTTTCTTACATTCTGAGACCCAAACAAATTCAGCGCCTTCTGTGCTTTGATTATGTTTGGCTAACGGACTCGAGTTCATTAAAATTTTCTCATGCCATGAATCTTGGATTGCTCATTTTGTAATTTTCTTTAGACTATTAGCACTATAAATATTATATTTAGATACACAACACCAATCTTCTTTACTTTATAGTATTTTTTCCAGACCATCAGCATTACATTAAAGTTTGTATAGCTAACAGTTCACTTCTTTAGTTTATTTTAATTTTCTTCATACTCACAGACCCACATTTTAATTTTCTTCTCACTTTAAGCAGCATTTACATTTTTTATAGCTGACACTTAACTATTTTCAGTTTTGTTGTATTTACCTTCAGTAGCTTTAAATAATGCATTGGAGTTTGTTGCATTTTTATTTTGTAGACTTACAATCATGGGTTAAAGATAAATACATTTAGTTTTTACATTGTGGGTTTTTTTCGTTTTCTTTTTAAATTAAGAATTAAATAAATTAAATACACAGGAGAATAGTTCATTTCTTTTATACATCAAATAATTTATTCAAATATTATATAGCTAACTGACTTTTACTGACTTCCGTAGTTATTACATGGCAAAACATGTGACGGGAATGGGAGCATAAAGTTATCACAGCCAGCTAAAAACCTAGCATAACAGTTCGTTTGCTTTGAGGCAGCCCGCATAGCTCAATCGGTTAGAGCGCGAGACTAGTAATCCCGACATTGTGTGTAAGATTCCTGAGCTGGCCAACTAAAATTACTAATCAGTCTTTCGGATGAGACTTTAAATCGAGGTCCCTTGTTTGAGTGCTTGGACACTTGACATGTAAAAAGAACCAGGAGAAGCTTCTGGAATTTGGGCATCTTTATGTTTCTTGCAGTATACTCCAAAACTCTAAAATGACTAATAATCTTTTGGAGGACTCACCCATAAGGGTAACCGGTGGAGTGTATAAATAAACTCAAATACATACACATTGTTTAGGCTTCTCTATAGTGTACAGACTAACAATAAAGACAGGTGGAACTATCCAAACACTACTTGATTGTAATTGTGTTTATCTTTCAACTAACTTAAAACTTCAATGTTCAATGCATTATATCTCATTTACATTGGTGTCTATTAAATTTATTTGTATGTTCGAATTCCACCAATGAATTTGTTTTTTTTATTTATTTTGTTTATTTGTTGTTTATTTTGTTTGGGTTTTGTTTTTGTTGTGTTGTGTTTTACCATGTAAGCAAGATGTCTAGCTAGCTGACGGAATATCGGGCGGCTCCACATGGATGAAAAATATGCACACATTGAGGCATTTAGTGGAAGCTCGCCGCATCACAGTGTCAGTATTGACATAAAACCTATTAACCAAAGAAACAATACTCAACGTACAAAGTGACATAAGAGAAGAGGAAGCTATAATCCTGAATGTAATATACCAGTACTATTTTCCATCTATAATGAATTTTTTTTTGGCATACCACAGGTAACGCCCAAACATCGAATGAAACTTCCTGTGTAGTTTGTCACCATATGGAGTTAAAGTTCCGGTATATGTCGAAGAAGTACTCTGACATTTATGAGAATGCTTTTAAAAGTGAAGAAGCGGGTATGCATGATCCATCGTGTTTCACGGACGCTGTAGAACCACAAGTGTGCGAGACTCCATTGTTTCCTGACGTGTTTAAAAACAAATGTTTTTTCAGACGGACAACAGTGCATTTCCAGGGATTGATTGGTCATCTTCCAAGTAAGCTATTGGCATAATTTCCACTTATACAATACCTGCTTTTTTAATCATTTTCTTACATATATACGATGAAATCTTCTAACTGCAAACCCCTTACTCCATTCATCATATTTAGGTAAACAATAGTTCTATATTAGACAATGAATTATGTTTTGTTAGCCAAATATTTGACGTTATCTGTTAAGCAGGCTATTTCTTACTTTGTGAACTTAATGTCAGGGACAGTTACAAGAGCAATATTGTGGAACTTCTTATTAATGAGCATGTTTTAGTTCATCTGGCCACCATTTTAAAAATTAGCAGTATCATTAATAAATATTAACTTAAAGTTTTTTTTCAACTGTTTTCATTCGTTAAATTTTCTTTAAAAAAGATGAGAAATTTTGTAAAAGATATCCAGCGTTCCATTGAGACCATCGTCTCTTCGCATCGGCGACCTCTGACATACCTAACTTGCCAGAGCGACGAAGTTATACGTTGATGCGAAGAAATAATGGCCGCAACTGACCATCATGATATTGTGTTGCAGAAGCAGAGATGATCTTAACACTTTACGAGAGGGGTTGCAAAGCTCAATGGATTACAAAACCCAACGGATGTAGGGATTTTTCAGAATTGACACAAGATGAGCAAGGCGAGTTGATAAGAAAATTTCATCCTATACAAAAACGATGGAAAGTCGCTACCTTCTTTGCAACTGTATGTGTTATTTGAAAACGATCAGATTTCTGATGGGAGCTAAATCGCTAGATTTTGTGTATGTGTGTAGAGCTATGTGTAAATAATGCTGTGCTTAATATATAATATGCAAATAAAGCACTAATTGAAAAGCAACAATACTTACGTCATTGTTATTATTATCGAAACATAAATTGATTGTAAAGGGCATTTTTTTTGGCAGTGTTTGATCAACATCATTATGGCCTTTTCTTTTCCTCAAACTGCGGCAAAAATAGTACATTGTAGATTGTGGAACTTTTTGTAGTATTCTGAGATTTTAAAACACAGTGGCGGGTCACTAATATATCAGTGCACTGGTAAATAATAAATTTTAACTAGTTCTGCTATCTATTGTCATTAACTTAACACCGGTGTTCTGTTATTGTCATTGCTTTTCGGATTTTGATTTCTTCTTCGGGAAACAATTTGCAAAATCTTGATGATGGGATATTTCGTGAAAAAGTAACTTTCCATTTTTCCACAAATATCACACTATAACAATTTAACCATGGATATTTATTTTCCCACTTATTGCATACATTTCATACATGTGATGTTTTCCCTTTGAGAAGCTGATATTTACTTGTAGGAGAAATGTTAGTGCTGATAAAGAATCTGTCTTATCAGCTAGCGAGCATGGTTGTGTGTTCGAAATAATAGTAGTGCTTGAAACCAAATATTTAGCTAATTATCTCAATTGGTTTTATAACGTTAAAGTGTGATTTGAGGAATGCCTGAAAACTGAAAAATCAGTACTAATAAACTCTTGTTATATATTTGTACATTTTAATCCCATGATTTAATATAAATCAAATAATTCCCCCATTATGAACAAAACAAAAGGGTCTGATTTATTCTTTGCAGAAAGGTCTTTGTTTTCTCGTTTTAAGATAAAACTTTCCGCTGAACTTGGTGTTATTCTTTGAGAAACCCATCACGGCACAATTGGTGTCGCACGAACATTTACCACGCTTGAATCGGCCCCAGTTACGACATGGTATGGCATTGAAACGACAGGTAGAATTGATGGACTCAACAAAATATGATCTGGCCCGGGAATGGTCGCATGTACCTGCATTTAAAATCATTTAAGTCAGTAGTTGTGTTGAAACTGGTGTTTTAATGGTCAATTTTGCAAAACATCCTATTAAAAATGATGTCACAATCATCTTATAACTTGTTAAAGTATAGAAAAATGCGCTTTTAATTATTTAATTTATTACGCAAAAACAATGTAATATCAATTATAGTGAGTAAGGATATTGTATTGGTACAAAAACAACAAAACAATACACAATTTAAAACAAATTGGCGTTGACACAATTAAAATTATCAAAGTAAAGTTATACTGTATCCAAAAAAGGAAGGACAACCAGGTTGATCAAAACCACCATTTGGAAAGAAGTCTGCATGTCCAAGTCTATCTGCGATACCTAGTCCCGCTGAAAAAGTATTGTTATATATATAAAGAGAGTTTTAAAGAAACTAATTTTCACTTCGTTTGCTCGAAAATTTATTTCTAAAAGCTTAAAAGGTATAAAACCGATAACCTATACATAAATTAATTGAAGCTGTTATCTTAAAGTTTTTTTTCTCTTTTTAATCTAAATGCTCATTGCCAAAGGACGAATTTCTTAGCAACTGTACGCTTTTAAAATGTATAATTATATTTTATACACGTAAGTACATATTTATGAAAAATGAATTATATTTTCCAAATACTTTAAACATATCCCCTGTCAAAATTATAAAAATGCGAGGGCGTCCGTGGCCAAGTGGTTAATGTTATTGCCTCTCATCGCCGTGGATTCGAATCCTGCCAAGGACTTTAAATTGCTTAATATGAGAAAGCTATCCAAATAGCTTACTGAATGTAGTTGGAAGGGCATCTGAGGTCTTTCTTCACCAGTAAAGCTGCTGGAATGTCACCAAAAGTCTCTTCTGTTCTGTTGGTGTCACGTAAAACGCAAAAACAAAACGTTTTACTTTTACAATACATTGACTATTAATAGTACTTTGGCAATGTTTTAAAAACTGAAACTGCAACGTAAGATACGGGCAGGGATCAAAGATGTTCAGTAACTCACTTAACCATCGTTTTCCGTCGGTGTGTATGACGTCAACGTACTCGGCGTCAGATGAATCTAAACGTATTGCAGGATTCTTCTTGCTGAACGACAGGTAAGCCGGATCTAAACCTGTAACAATTTAAATTACACTCATGTACTTTTTCAGTGGTAATTTTTGAAGTATCTAACTATATTTAATTGGTAAATTTTTAGTCATTTTGGCCGATTTTGCCGAAGTCAATATAGAGTTAAGAAGGTTACGCTGTTCGATATTGAAAGTGACTATGATAAAAAGTACAATTTCAAAAATGTGGTTCCCAAAATTTGCTAGATAGTAGTTCTCAAATATTCATGTGATTCAGACTATTAGATGACGATCACTTATAAATTTTGTCACTTGTTTCATCTATATTGCTACTGTCCACAATACATGCACTCGGAAAGGTCTACATTCCCGCATCAAATATTCCAACCCCCTTTGATGATCTTTATATTTTATAATATCATATATAATACGATGCTATTTATCATTACTACTTGTCCTTAAGTTGAAACAATTAGCCAAATGTCAGGTCCAAGTTGACAAAGAACGACTGAATGTTATCAGAGGGGTGATTAATACTTGAAAAACAAAAAAGGAGCAATTGACCTTTACTAATAGGACATGAATGTTTATGGAAAACAAGCAAAAGCTCCACATACAATGTAAATTTTTCTTCTCACAATGATTTACAATTGAAATAGTCACGACTGGGCTAATTATTTCAAATTAAACATTAATTAAACGAGTTCCAGTTGCAGCGCGAGTTTCATTAATGTTTACATATGTAAATAACTGTCAGATTCGTTTTATGCATAGATTAGTGTTCATGAAAAAGCATTTACATAATGATTTTGACAAGAGAGGCAAAGCTTTTTAATAAACGAATGCTTTATTATTCCCTGCCAAAAAATCAATACATGAAGTAAAATTCTATGTGATTCACGTGAATAACTCATATTGCAAAAGAAGAAATTTTGGCCAAATTCTAGTTTCCTTTACCGGATACTGTAAGTCCGCGTGACACTGTCAGCTGTCTACTCTAAAAACGTTATTATATTATATCAAAATCCCTCTAAATTAAACAATGTAAATAAAGTTATCCCCTCTCCAAAGTCCCCTTTATGTTCATTGTTTACTTTCACTTGGGAACAATACGCCGCTTGTCATGGAATGACATGGAGTTGTTGCATTAAGCTCCCGGATAGTAGCCTGAACACATCACAGTGTAAATATGACACCATTTTATAATCCTGGTTAGCCAGTGCTGAGGAGAGACGTGAACAGAAGCTTATATTTACAACTACCGTCCATAAAAAAGGTTCATTCAAACCGAAACAGTAACATACTTTATATTTCCGTATTGAGCGCTTTTTAGGTTTCCATTTTATTTATTCTATTTTCAAATTTTTGCATAATTACCCGTGATCCTTCCCAGTGAGTTGATCTTTTCACCGGCATACCCGGCTATATGAGCGCCTAAACTGTGTCCTATAACATACATATTTCCAAAACTAGCTCCTGTTGACGTGTGAAGTGACGTCATCAGTCGTGCAATGATAGCCCCAACAACACGACAGTTTGCTGCCGCCTGATTATAGTCTAGTAGATTGTCAGCCCCCTTTTCCCAGTCCACTAACACAACATTGGCGTTCTCCTTATAAATAGAAATTACAAATACAGAGAAGAATATATGATAAATAAATGACTTGAAATGTCATAATTATCGGAAAATGTGTCTATTGTTTTACACATTCACGTGATTTAAATTTACCCCGCTTTATTTGTAAACTGGCAAGGGACAGGACGTGAAGTGTTTGCACACTTGGTTCAAGCCAAACTTGACAAAATGGCTACCGAGTCATGAATATTTACAACGTTCGCACGTTTTTTCTTCAGGTAAGTGGGTTTGTGTGTTATTTTGAAATATTTTAATACGCCTATTCCTTAAAGCAATGTTTATGGCACACTCGGTTTATGGTCTTAGCTTCATACTAAAAAGCTTGCGACCAATGTTCTCGCTTAAACCAAGTGGGCAACCACTTCACGTCCTGCCCCTTGACTGGACTTGCAGTCTGCTTTAAAGTTTGGATTTTTATTGCGAATAATTGTTAATAAAGTATACTTACAAGGGGATTATATATTTTTATTAAGTACTGTAAGCAGGTTTGTATACTAAAATTATTTAACACTTATTTTAAAATGTTGAGTTGTTCGTTAATATGTCGTTACTATAATTTAAGATATAACAATATATTATACAAACAAATGAACACTAATACAAAAGGTAGCAATGTGTAATAGTGCTTGAATATATAAATATTTTTATGTATATACCACTGAAAGGATAGCGTCCTTAGCCGTCATTATCCAGTTATCTCTTGAGCTCCCTGTGAAACCATGAATGAGGAAAATCGTTCTATCACTAGCACTGTACCCGGATAAGTCAATATCCGAAACATTACTTTCTAAATTATATGCAATATCGGTGTCATTCGTGGTAAAGAGGAAAAATTGAACCTGTAATGACACTTGTAAGTAACAATATGCATGTAGAATAGAGAAACACAAAATATCTAAAGGTATTTCAATATTTCACAATAAAATCAGAATTTCTTAATTTGTAATTAAAAAATAAAGACAGAAAATGATGATTGTGATAAATACAAATGTAATTTTGAAAAGCCACTTTGAGGAAGCAATGAAAACTAAAATATTATTTGAAAACCGTGGCTTCATAACCCCCGATCCCATTTCAAGATTACAAATTGTTTAGTTCCGCCTATTGTTTTCTCGCTTAGGATTTACTTTGGGACAATACGCCGCTTTTCATGGAATAGAATGAAAATGTCACATTGAAGGTTTTATGATAACAGCCGTATAAACATATTTTTGGATGTTTATAAATTTAAAAAAATCACCACGTTCGTTCTTAAATGTTTTAATAGCTTAAGCCGTTGCTAGGCGAAATCAACGGTAACTTGCAATTTGCAGTACCATCCATGAACAGGCTCAATCAAACCGAGTCTGCAACATTTTAACTTTTGTCTTTTTGGGGTTTTCATGGGTACTGCAGAATCAAAAATGAAATTTATGCTCCCTTGCACCGACTTAAACTTTATATGACCTTGTCCATCTACAAATATAATGTAATGCATTTAACGTACCACATTAATATACGATTTGCGATAAAAAAATGATTAAAAAAGAAGTAACCCGTCTATTTAACGACCTTGCAATTTTATTCCATGAATTTCGTTTAAAAGCATAGGGGATGATAATAATGTAATAAGTATTATGTTTTGTCCAATTATTTTAAAAGATTGATATATAAATGTTTTATTCATTTAGAATTCTGAGAGTACACATGTTCACTATCCTGTTGACGTAAAGATACTATACATGTATGTTCTAGATACGCTCAATCAAACCGTTTCTGCTATTTTCATCAAATATTTTATTTCGTTTTCATTTCTCCCGAGGGATTTCCTTTGTTCTAGCAATTTAAAAACAAAGTTTTGACAAATTTTAAGTTTGTATACATATTAAAAATTAAAATACACAATGTCTGAACAGAATAATAAGTAGTAAGTGACATACCTGTATTTCGTCTGGTGACTGAGGAACTTCAAAGTTTGCATTATGAAAAGGTGATTTATTCTCAAAACACCCGAGTCCATCGTAACAAACCTTTTTGTAACAAAACCAACCAAGCCAGACTTTGTACAACAAAGTACATAAACCCATTGTTGTCACAAAGTATATGTCCAAAGTATTTGTCTTACCAATACACGCTCTTTTTAAAGAAATGAATCAAACGGCTAGTGTCCAAAGTGTAACATTGGTTTTGTTAATTCAATTTTATTGTCGATATGAGGCAACATCAACGACAGATCGCATTATTATCTATTGCTAAAAGCCACATATTCTTGACCTTTAGAATAACAATGTATGAGCAGTTACGTTTTTTGTTTTACGACGTAATATACAATCAATACTACATTAAACTTCAAAGCATTAAGAAAACCATTAAGAGGTGAACGAAAGATCACTGATCTTTTAGATTACGGACAATTATTAGTATCTCGGACGAAAGAAGTAATTTAATAAATAAGATATTGAAAGAGACAATTGCACTTTCGGGCACCATTCTACTTTTTTGCATAACCTTCCATTGACATTTCAGTGGTTTAATAAATACTTGGGCAATAACGTAAAAATAATGTGTATATAATAAATTATAAAGTATATGTCTTGAGAGTTTATGTCCAGAAATGAAATCATATTATTTTTAATTGTAAAACGCAAAAGAAAATATTATTGAATATATATTATAAGAGAAATGACCGGTCGTGTTTGTCATGTTCAACAGAAATAAACACTGTCTCATAGCCTGCTAAAGACGATGGAATCTACCCATGCGACCATGAAGTACAAAAGAAGATCTACCGGCACATTGGTGCTGTCTTATCATGGCCTCCACTGTTCCCTATTCACAAAGAACGTATTTTGAAATTTCACCTAAAATGATTAATGGTTTTATCCAAACTGAAATTTTAACTTTTTACTTTGGGTAAGACGCTATATCTGTTAATAAATTTAAACCATCGAATTCGTTGAAAGTAACCAAATCACACATTGTCTTTTATGATACGTTCACTTTATGAAGAATGATAGTTTATTTAAATGCTTTAAATATGATACTGCTATTTTAAATTGTTCACAGTGTATGTATGAATGTTCACAAAACTATTGTATTATGTAACAGCAGCATTTTTCTGTACATATATACAGTTTCGTTCCTTTTTTATTTTTATTCTTTTATACTATAATTCTTAAATAGGCCTACTATATATTTCTATATATTCACGTATATAAACAGTATTGTGGGACATCGTTGGTTTCAAGATAAAATGTTCCATTTGGAAATTTCGTTGAGGATGCAGCATAGAATCCCATTTTGACACATTGCCCAGCGCATGTAACGTTACATCCTGCCTGAGCTAAAATGTTTGATATATGACAGGGATTTGCGTAGAACGTGCATGAATGTAAAATAGATTCTACAAAATAAGAAGGCGCTCTTGCATGGTCACACATACCTGTAATTCAAAATGATATATATTTTTTTATTTAATACATTCTTTTGCAAATTATAAAAATGAAAGATTTTAAGGCATATCAAAAGAAAATATCTGATTTTATAATTAAGTTTTTTTAATTGTCTTGGAAAAGTCGACTGCAATTTTGTCTGTAAGATTTTTGGGATACTTGTATGTTTTATTCCATAATTAATGAGTGCGAAACAAAATAACAACAACATATGTCACAATACTTCCGAAAACTAAAACGTTATATGCTGTTACAATATCTAAATCATGAAATAAACCGTAATGTACAAGTTAAGTGGCATTAACTGGTCCATCAAGCATGCCCCAATAAAAGACAAGGACTACCCACAATCTATAACATGACGTCATCGTCATTAATCTTTATTCTTAAAGATCTATTCTATTTCCGTTTTACTCAATTTTTCATTAAACATGGTTTGCATTATATTCCTATTGCAATCGAATAAAATATCATGCATAAGCGAAGAGAAAAACATGATTTGACGTCAGATATGACATTAATTTAACAAAATTAATGACGACATTGTTTCTACTCTCTTTCTACGAACATGTAAGGATAGAAATAGAGATTTATTGCACGATCGTTCATTTTTGTAAAATGATCACATATGTCCTTTGTGATTATATAACAATCATCTTAATTTAAACAGTGCTTATTTTATTCATATATTCATTACTTTATACTGAGTTCAGTTACACTTACGTTTACCCTTGCATCCAGGCTGTGCGATACCGTAATTTGGATAAAAATCGGCATGACCTATTGGATCTCGTATACCCTTCCCGGCTGTAAGATGCGTAAAATAATTGTAGAGATTAAATAAAGATCTACAGTTTTACTGAATCTATAATAAATGTTTCAAGAAGGTGTTATTTCTGTATTTAAAATAAGGATACTAAAATAAAAGTGTCGACAAATATATTTAGTTTTAAAGCTTCAATGACACCATTAAATACTCGTATACATTCGGGTAGTTTTTGTCAGATAAATTATCAAGATGTCCCTTTGAAAATGGTGTGTTTTCGTGACATCAATACTTTGATCCTTTTATGTTACGGAAAGTGGCGAAATAGACCGAATTTCCACAAGTGTTATCTAGGATATAAACGTAATGAATGTCGTTCAAGGTGATATCGATATTGACGTTGTCTTTGATAATATGACACGGAAAATGATTGTTCGATAATTGATAATTATAGAATTTTATTTCACGGAAAGCGGCGAAATATACCGAATCAACTTACTTTATGTAAGATCAAACAATAACTTACAGTCTATATCTGTATGTATAACATCTACAAAAGAAGCGTCACTTATATCTAATCTTGCACGCGTCTTCCCATCGCCAGTGAAGCCAAGACTTGCCGGATCCAAACCTTGCAAAGAACATATACTTGAATAATATAATCATAAAATGTTGAAAACGGGTAATAACTCGATTGCAACCAAAACCAAAGTAAACAAGTTTGTTTATACGTGTAGCAGACAATGCAATAAGCAGCTTATCACACACGCGTCCTGGTTTCATGGTGTGAGTTATGGGTGAGTTATCATTTACAGTATGCATGTGCTATTCTTTTATTGTCCATGTGTTATTTTGGTGGATTTAAATTGTGGTGGATTTCAGCTTTTATAATCGTGATAGATTAATTACTGTAGTGGTGGGTGTTTTACTTGAATTTTTGTCAATATCCTGGGCATAGGCAGAATGTTTTTGCAAAATTGAAATATACAAAAATAAGTCAGTAGTTAGTTTTTATTAATATTAACCTGTTATTCTTCCAATTAAATTTCCAGAACTTTTAATTTCTTCTCCTGCATATCCTGCCACATGCGCCCCAAGACTCCAACCTATCATGTACATATTGCTATAATTGGCGCCAAAGGTCTCGTGTAAAACATTCATGACATGCGCAGTTGCAGCACCGGCAACTCGGCTGTTTGCTACGGCTTGGAAATACGACTGTTTGGCTCCATATCTCCAGTCTACTGTTATAACGTTTGATTTTGTCTGAAAAAAGTTTTTTTGACATGTTATATGGTTCATTACATATGGTTGCGACCCGGGTCGCTAGGCGGGGGTTATACCGGTATTGCAAACAACCGTTTATACACGACCATATTACATCTGAAATTTATAATGACTTCTTTATACAAGAACAATTCCTTCATTTTAGAGAAAATTAAAATTGCTTGAAATAACAGCAGCCCTGGATAAAGATAACAATTATATGAACTTCGGTGACGAAAAGCGATGTTACAAACATACATGTAAACGTGTTGTGTCACGATATACTAATGTTAGATACTGTCAGAAGAAAGAAACAATCCAGTGACATCACAAGGGAGGATCTGACGTTAATTCAAGTTATGTAGTAGTAACCATGCTCTTGACTAACTGCCTATCCGGATATATGAACGAAACCATGTTTAAGTGGTTCTCGAGCAAAACTAGGTGTCTGATCTGACCATCCATTAAAAAAAATACCTTATTTCATAAATGAAATCATTGACAATCATTGACACATATATAACAATTTAACATCACTCACTAAAGCTATAATATTGTTTTTGGCTCGAATTATCCAATCCTGATTCCCGCGTCCATGCCAGCCGTGAGTT